>NW_027397070.1:6981978-7001221 GCF_003265705.2 Callorhinus ursinus
ACACACACACACACACACACACACACACACACACACACTCCTCAGAACTTTTGATGCCAAAAAGATTTCACTATAGATTCTGTGGCTTGAGTAGGTTAGCTAGTATACATAAATACTATCATTTTAAATCAAATTCTGTCATATTCATGGATGTTTTACCTACTTTCAAATGATAGAAAGCTTTTAGCAGAGTAGCATCCAAATGATTTACTTCCTCAAAAATTAATGAATTGCATGTACAGGTACAAAGATAAAATATAAATTTCTGTAAAGTTTTCATTATACAAGAGGACCAATACTTAAAATGCTTTTTAAAAATTAGGAAAATAATACATGCTTATTGTTAAAACATAAATTCTGAACTCTATTATAATTTGATTAATCATTAAATTCACCAAATTATTTCTCCAAATAAACTGACTCAGATGAAAATACTTAAAACATCCATGATAATTTTAGAATATATTTAAATAAGTAATCACTCTATATTACAACCTTTCTTTTGCAAACATGGTTTGCAATACTACTTAGTGTTCATATTTAAGTTAATGTTTATTAACAAATTACCATTTGCTGTTACAAGTAGGGTTTCATTAAATGACTCTCATAATGTAAGGGATCTGAATTAAAGCATGTAATGTACTTCTTATGTATTTTCTTTCTTCTTTTGCAATAACATGCCTAAAGATTAGCACAATTTATTTTCAAGAAATTAATGCTCTTCTTCAGAGTAATAATTATTCTCATTTTGACCTGTTGAACTAGCTTCATATTTACAAAAAATAATTAAGTGTTGATCAGAATGTGGCATCTTCTGAGGCTTTCTAATCACCAGCTCTACCAATCCAGGGCATTTCTTTGCTGACCCAACATAAATATACTTAACTAATGCGTTATGGACCTTTAAGAGCCTTCGCTTTCTGCACTAAATTCTCCTAAGAATTATTTCAAATATTTTTTCTTCATTTCATAGATGCACTTTCTTCTTGTTCTATCTTAATCTTTGATTTTGCTCATTGCTCAAGGGAGCTGATATGGTAATTTTTTTTTTTTTCACTACTAAAGGGATGACATTTATTCCTTTTCCAAATGTTACAGTAAAACCAGGTGGAAGAGAATGGTTTTAGCAGTTAGAAAAAAAAAAAAAGTACAAATCTGGGGTTTGGCCATTAAAAGTTATTTACAACAATGGGAGGGGGAAAAAAGACAACAAGAAGTTGTTTCACATTACAGACCTCCCCCACCACCCCGAAGCCTAATACTTGCTTACCAAGTCAAAAAAGAGACACAGTCGATTCACAAGCTGGAGGTTTGAACTTGAGTAAGACATTTATAAAAACCTAGACAGGGGCAGTGTCCTCCCCAGCCCAGGTGCCACTAGGCACAGCACAAGAGACTAAAAACTCAACAGGAGGGGGAAGGCTGGACACTCAGGGTTTGGGAGTGTAGGCACCCCACATCTGGCTCAGGGATTTGGGGGAGTAAACAAAACCTACTTGGAAAAGAATTGGGGAAGAAAACCAGCAATTGCCTTCTGCAGGGGTGGGGACAGGAGAGGTAGGGCCAGGGGCAGGAGCATTTCACATCACTAACCTAACTCGGGAAACTGCAAGGGACCATCTTCAACCGGCCTTAAGAGGAAGGCCAGATGGATGATGGGAGAATCCACAGGAGGGAAAAGGAGAGGGAACGTGGCTGGGAGGGGGCAACAGCCCCTTCCTTTCTGGGCACAGGAAGGCAGCCAGGGCACCAGGTCCAGGCAGTGACCTCACAAGGACAGCACAGTTTTTGCAGCTTAGAGATCACCCACCTGCCCCCACCCAGCTACTCATTCTGCTCGCCGGCAGGTGTAGGGCCACTCTCCGGCCCCGAGGGAGTGGATGGCTCTGCAGCCTGGGGGCCTGCCTCTTCTTCTGTGTCTCCTCCCTTGGAGGCAGCACTAGCCTCTGCCCCCTTGGCCTGGGGCTCCTGGCTCTCGGGGGTGGCAACAGCCTTCCCTTCCTGGGCTGTGCCTTCCTCGCCGCGGGCACCGATCTCCCCCTGTTCCTGCTCTTCCTCTGTGGGTGAGGAGGCAGACAAATCACCCCCACCCTCCTTCCGATTTCTCTTGAAGGACAGACCACTCAATTTGAAAGGCTTCTTGAAAGAGAATTTCTTCTTCTTCTTGGGGGGGTCTCCTTGGCGGGGGCATCCCCCTTGACCTCAGCGCCCTGGCTAGGGGGTGCTGGCTCGATGGCATCGCCAGTGGCCTCGGCTGCCTCCTCCGTTCCGTTCACGGGGGGCGACTCCCCTTCACCCTTGGGGGATAAGTCTCCATTGCTTTTCACGTGGCCATTCTCCTGTCCGTTGGCCTT
Source organism: Callorhinus ursinus (assembly GCF_003265705.2). Lineage (NCBI taxonomy): Eukaryota > Metazoa > Chordata > Mammalia > Carnivora > Otariidae > Callorhinus > Callorhinus ursinus. The sequence goes on from NW_027397070.1 coordinate 6,984,333, forward strand.
AGCAGGGGAAGCGCCTGCTGCCTCCTCGGCGGTCACGTCGCCCCGGGGAGCCTTGGAGCTCTGGCTGCCCATGATGGGGGGTCTGCTGGGGGGGGCGCCCGGGGCCGCCCCGGGCTCGCGCCGCAGGGGATAGTTCGGCCGGGTCGGCCTGGCCGGCGGAGGGGTGGGGCTCGCGCCTGAGGGGGAGGGGTATGGGGGGGTAACCGAGCTGCACCCCCTCTCGGCGCCCGACCCGCTAGCTGCTCCCGCCACCGCTCCGCTCAGCGCCAGAATGCCCTGATATGGTAATTTTTTTAAAAATTCAAATTAACAGCAAAAAATTGTAACAAAACTCCATCAAGGTTACAGATGTATGCCCACTTCATTTACATTAATTAGAAAACTTCTGTTCCCATTGTAATTTTCTAACAGGAAATGTTTCCTTGTGATGCTCTGCAAAATTTCATGTCATTTTTAACAGTTTTGAAGCATAGAACATAAAAAAAGGACCAAATATATCAACAAATTTAAGCCCATCTTATTTATAGTTATATAGACATGTTAATCAAGGCCCAGAGAAGTAAAGAAATATTCATAAAGTCACACAGCTAGTTAGTATCAAATGGTATACTATTTTTATGTAATTTAAAAAATATATTTCCTATATTTGTTAATCAATTTTAAATTAGTTGTTTATATACACACATACATTCATGAGTTTTATTAATTTTGTCAACTAAAAATTACTGTTCTCTTAATATAATGTTGTATCCTGGATGTGATGATCCTAGAATAGAAAGAGGAAATTATTGGCAAAACAGGTGAAATCTGAATAAAGTCGAGAGGTTAGGTAATAGTTACATACCAATGTTCATTTCTTAGTTTTGGCAACTGTACAATGGTAATGTAAGAAGTTAAATTTAGAGGTATTAAAAACAAGACATCAGGCCCAAAATGGAGTTGCTTTTGCTAAGTCACATTACCAAACTAAGGTTTACAGTTTTGAATCTCCCAGAAATGGAATCTTAATCGGGAATCACCTGATCAACACTAGTTAGGTCATCTACCTGATAGACCCCCACCATCCCCGAAAGGAATGGAACTTTGCAATAAACAACTTGCTTTTTTTGTCTATATAACTTGCTTGTTCCCACTTCCTCTGCCTATAAGTCATTCATTTTGTACAGCGTCTCAGAGCTCCTTATCATCTGCTAAATTGCATGCTGACTGATTCTGATTTTTGCTCAAATAAATTCTTAAAATTGTTAATAAGCCTCAGCTTATCTTTTTTTAAAATATTTTATTTATTTATTTGAGAGTGATAGTGAGACTGAGAGAGAAAGGCCAAGCGGGCAGAGGAAGGGGCACAGGGAGAGGGACAAGCAGACTCCCCACTGAGCAGGGAGCCCAATGCGGGGCTCCATCCCCGGGATCATGACCTGAGCCGAAGGCAGACGGTTAACCAACTGAACCACCCAGGCGCCCCCTCAGTTTATCTTTTAACAGAAGAAACTGAGTGAAGAGTATACAAGAACTCTACTATTTTTGTAACTTCTCTGGAAAACATTCCAATAATTATTTTATATGATTTTATATTAAAATGTTATTTGTGATAATTTAGAATTACAAATAAGGCCATTTATCTTAGACATTTAAAAGAAAAAGAATAAGGTGGGGATGCCTGGGTGGCTCAGTTGGTTAAGCATCTGACTCTTCGTTTCAGCTCAATTGTGATCTCGGGGTCCTGGGATCGAGCCCCATGTCGGGCTCTGCACTCAGTGCAGAGTCTGCTTGAAATTCTCTCTGTCCCTCCCACTCATGCCCTTGCTCTCTCTCTTTAAAATAAATAAATAAATCCTTAAAAATTTTTTTGAATTTTACAAAGAATAGGGATTCAGATTTTCTTTATGCAAAAACTACCCTTTTATTACAAGTTGCAATTCCATTTGGAGCCTTATGGATGTCATAAACTGGGTTCTTCTGACTCAGACTCTTGAGTCAGAGACTTAACTACAAGAGATTTATTGGAGAGAGTTCTGAAGAACAATATCTGTTAGGTAGCAAGGGAAGAAGAATTGGCAGAGGGAAGAGTTAAAATATAATGAAGTTGTAACAGAGGCCTCAGCAGATCTGATGGGAAGCTCCTGAGCTGGGATAGTTGTTCAAAGATGTTTCAAAAGGGTCAAGCATTTGTATTCACCATGTTCACAAGTTATTGGAAGTGGGCTACCTTGAGAAGGGGGTACATCTTGAGTAGGCAGTGCACTTTGGTCAGCTGTAATTTCTAGAAAGGGACTCAGCTGTGATCTCTTGGCAGGGAATACCTCTAGCAGCTGGAAGAATGAACACATTGGTCCTGAAAAGGGGAACTGGTTGTTGTGCCACATCAGCCACTAAAATGAAGCCAACTGTTTAGCACAATAATTGGTCACAGGATGAATGTAAAATTAGGCAAGGAGGAAATTTTGCTAGGCACAGGCAGTTAAAGTCAGGTGAATTTTGCTTAAATTGTTTTTGTTCCAAGTCCCTTTTCTCTTGAGTTTGTTTGTACCTGTAATTATTTATACATTTTATAACATCTATCCCAAGATGTCAGCTATTGGAACTGGAAAGGAAATTTAGAATAAGTTAAAAAATAAATTCTTTTGAATCTTTAAGAGATATGATTTTAGATGTGAGAAATATGTAAAGAAAATCCACTGAGTTTTCCTAACCAAGGGTACAAATCCACACCCCACTCCTATCTTCTACATTTGTCCCCGTGAAGACATCTTCATTTTCATTAGGTATGGCTAAATTATGATAACAAACCAATCCCCAAATCTCAGAGGTTTAACACATCAAATCCTATGTGTCCAATATGGGTCAGCAAGGGTACAAAGAAGACTGTCACCCTGTAGTGGCTCCATCTGGAACACATAGATTCTGAGATCACTGCTGAAGAAGTAGAGAAGAATGGGAAGAACACACCTGTTCTTAAAATGCCTAGAATCAGAAATGACATTTTGCCTGATAGTCCATTGTCTAAATCTTGCCACATGGTTCCAACCTAACTGAAAAGCAAACTGGGAAATGTAGAGGAATGCTTGGAGTACTAACAGGCGTTGCCAAAACTGGCTAGTGAACCTTCTGGAATATTCTTATACATAGCTCCAACCCAATAAAAAAAGACTCAATTTATATGTCATTCTCCTTTATTTCATTTCTGGCTAGAGTCTTATCCATCAGTATCATCTCTGAGCAAAGAATAAGGTCAATCTTTGTGCCACACATATTTTTATATCAGCTATATTGGTTAATGAAGCAACAACTTGAACATTCAGTTAACATTTTTAGGAACACACATAAAAGTGCTTTGAAGAGTTGCATAATCATGGGAAGACAACTTTCATTTAAAATATCTTTTGAATTTGTTAGGGAAATTATCTTGATAATTCGAAAGTACTGGGCTTAAAATATGTAGGCAGGCACAATTTATGTTCTGGTTGTTTTATAAGGAGCCACAATGTATTAGGACAAATAGGATTGCAAAAGTTGTCGGCAAATATCCAAAGAGGACATTAGTAAACAGCACCAGAGGGGGAGACTTTAGTACAAATGCACGTATTTCCTTACCATATGGTCCTAGTTTTTAAGTTGAAATGTTTTCCCGTCTGAAAAAAAATTGCTTCTCTTCCCTGCTAATGGTGCAGAAGACTGGCTTTATAAATTAGAATTACCATTTGTCATGAATACTGGTCACTGGCATATAAGCCTTTTTATTACAGATGGATAAAGTCGTGGCTGAACACCTGGGCCCTGGGCTCAGACTGCCTGGGTGCAGTTCTTGGCTATGTCACTTACTATGTCCCTAGGTAATCAGTTAACCTCTCTGTGGCTCAGTTTGTTCATCTGTAAAATGGCCATACTCTATTATCTACCTAACAGAGAGTTATGTTGGAACAAAAGAGTTACTATTTTTAAAATGTTTAGTACAGTGCCTGCCACATAGTAAACTCTGTTTACTGTTGTTGTTATCACTACTGTTCAGCCACTTATAAACGGTTTTATAAGAGAAGAAACCTTTACAATGGAAAAGTTAAGTCTAATATAAAACTTATAAAATAATGGTGCCAATATAAAATTTCAAATGCCAAAATAAGTTTTGCCAATATTATTCATTCTTTTCTTTTCCTGAGCCACAGTTTTTCTTTTCCAGTTCTAAGGGAAAATACGCTAGCATATTCTGTTTTTTAACTAATGTATTTTCTCATGTAATAGTTCAAGGAAGCAATTAAGGAATAAAAAAGGACAAGAAGATCTCTGTTTTTCACATAGTGAATTCTACACTGTCCTGCTCTACTCCCACACACATACCAATGTGCTCACTGTTCCACAGCAATACAATGGTTGACACTCTGCCTGGAAAGACAAAGCCTCATAAAAGGAAGGGTAAAGACGAAACAAAAACAAAACAAAAAAACTGAAGGATGTGGAGAATTTCAGGCTCAGAGACTCTCTGTAGTCAATGGGAAATGCAGGGTGGGAATTAAAGCTATGAAAGGGTGTTCCATGCTACAGTATGTATCCTTCTCTAGCAGGGGAAGGAAGATATGTGATCAAAGCATTTACAGCTTTATAGTCTTCCAGATGAACTTCCATTTCACTAGTAGCCATGAATAGGACTTCTCTTGGTCCTACCAATATGTAAGCAAGAGAGTTCTACCTTCAGGGCATTGCCAAGAGCTTGGCACCTGAAAGCCATAAGCATCCTACCTAACTCCAGAACACATATGCTATAGGTTGAATTGTGTCCCCCTAAAATTCATATGTTGAAGTCCTAGTACTTTGCAAGTAACTTTATTTAAAGATAGGCAATTAAGTTAAACTGAACCCATTAAGGTAGACCCTAATCTAATCTGACTGGTGTCTTTATAAGAAGAAATTTGGACACACAAAGAAACACCAGGATGCTTGTGCCCAGAAAAAAAAACATGTGAGGACACAATGAGAAGACTGCCACCTGCAGCCAAAGAGAGAGGCCTCAGAAGATATGAAATCTTGCTCTGAGTCATCCAGCCTCCAGGAATGCAAGAAAATAAATTCTGTCATCTAAGCCAGTCCCTCTGTGGTATCTTGTCATGGCATTCCTCATACAGGAATACAACATATTCTTGGGATTCAGTAAAGCCAATCTATTTGCTTCCTATCCACTCTCTGCCAGGCAATCCCATAATATGTAATATGGTTTGTCTCACTCTCCATTAGTACTTCTGTTGGAGAAAACAAACTAAGTGAAGAATTATATACTTTACTGGTTCACTTCAGAAAAAATATTCTCACTCTGAAACTTTGGAGTGATGATAAACAGTTACATTTATGTTATTTAAACTCTATCATTCATTTATCCATAATAATTTTTAAATTGGAAGAAGTGAAGTTGAAATTGTATTTAAATTACCATTCTTTGCCCCCTCTATTGTACTCCCCCGAGCTAAGTTTATTAATATCAAAGATTTCTATTCATTCTATGTAAATTTACTAAAGTCTGTTAAATCTCCTGATTGCTGACATTTTAGAGTTTTATACACTTTTTGTCTCTCTTTTGACAAATCACACATACATCTTCAGGGACTCTTATTACAGAGCTAAGTACATTGTCTGACAAAAGCTGAAGAATTTTAATAGATAAATGACAAATTTTAACAAAGAGCTCTACTGAGTTAATTTCTAAAACCGTTTACTGTATGTATAGAAAACTGGCAGAAGTAATTTGATGAAGTGCAGGTTTTCTATACATAATAAAAAGAAAGACAAAATTATTAGTAGATTATTCGATAAGATCCATCTATTTGATGGATAACCACAAAAATAATCTACCAATACAAATATGTCTTCTTGCTTTATTAGGTTCTTTTTTCCCTAGACTAAAAAAAAGTAATGTCACCAGTTATTAATATCTATCCTTTCCATCACTTAGATTGCTGCCTTAGTGGGATTGAGAATGAATCCAGAAAGGTCAAGTTCAAATAAGAAAAAGAAGCACAGTTCTACTACTGCAAAATCATGACCTCCTACACTGTAAAGACAAAAAAGCTTTATAATTTAAATATATACCTCTGGGTAGTTACACTTTCTATTGAATACTTAGTTTACAGTGTGTGTGTGTGTGTGTGTGTGTGTGTGTGGTATGAAGGAATGTGCTTGATGGGATCACTGCATGATCTATTCTCTGCAGGTGCTAGCAAGGTCAGAGAGAATCATCATCACAAAGCGAAGTGATTTTCTTCTTTACAAGCTCCTGATATAAACAGACTGATGAACACAAGATCCTTACTCACTCACATGATATCATACACAATCACAGCTAAATGTTTCTGTCTGTCAAAGCCTGGAGAGTCACTACCAGATCGTTGCCTGATTAGAATATAACCCCAAATGGTATTTCCTTGGTCTTAGTTAGTCAATGCTTATTTTGCAAGATTTCTGAGCTCTGTAATGAAAGATCAAAGGTAGTGAGCACTGAGACAAGGTGAAAGTTTAGCCAGCTCAGAAAATGAGCAGGCTGTGTGCATAATCGAGCAGCAACATTACTGAACATTTGTTGACTGAAAAGCAAAAAATCAGTAAATAAAAGACATTTCTTATTTTAAGATCAGAAGTTACATAGCACATTCTTTGGAAAGAGAAGTTTTGTTAAGCATGTGGCACTTAATCTTTGTTCCTAATTTATGCTCATGTTCAAGATATTTTTTATGGACTCCAATTTTACTGCTACATTTATTGCCAGTTAGGCAGCAGCTTTTAGTATATGGAGGCTCCACTAAAAATTCACCTTCTGAGTTTCTTACCCAAGACATTTCAGTCAGAATCTGGACCCAATCTGCCACATCATAGCTAGCAGCAAGTGAGGAGGACTCAAATATCCTGCTGGTATAAACATACTCCTTGACGGAACAGCCGAATAGTCTGGAAGTTTGTATTTCTTCTTTTAAGAAAAAAAAAAATCCCTGAGTAAGGAAGGTTCCAGAATACCTTTAAAAAGCTTTATATACTTTCTGGGAATGTTAAGTAATTATTTTTACTTAAAAAATGTAATTATGAAATGACACAAATCTATAAAATTTACAAATAAGTCAGATCAGAAGGGAATGGGAGATAGTTTCCTATCATTTAGTATAGTATTTTCTTCTAATAATTAGATCTTAACCTGTGCAATGTATTACTATGCTTAAGAACTATGAACAGTAAGGCAGGCTCTTGTTTTTAAGACTTTGTGGAAAATAAGATGGAAAATTGTAGCAGCTGAGTTATAGTCCACTCCAAACATATGCCAAGTCTTTGTTTTGGTGTCAATATCACTATCTAACTAAACACTAAAATATAGGCAAGTGAAAGATAAAGTACAGTGATCTACATCATATGTGAATATGGATTAAATAAAGTAGCATATATCCTATTTGCTATTAAAAACAAAATAGACTAGCAATATTTTTTCTCTTGTAGTCTCACTGCCAAAAAATGTATCCAACATATATGCAACTAACGAATCCTTGAACACTACATCAAAAACTAACGATGTCTTGTATGGTGGCTAACTTAATATAATGATAAAAGAACATCACATTATCATAGCATAATCTATGGTTACATCAGAAATGATGGTTTTTTTTTTTAAGTTTTTTAATGGTACCCTTCTTAGTTCATAGATTTTTACCTAATAGCAAGCTGCATCAGTTTCCCAGAGTCAAAGAGCAGTTTTCAGTAGTCTGAACTTTTGATTGATCTGAGCCATGTTTAGCTTTAATCTATCCTTGCACATGACTAAGAAAAGAGATGTTCTATCAGATTCTGTCCTTGTCGCTTCAAGTCTTTCTCTGTGTGCATCTAGAGTGGGAAAAGTTTTCAAATCCAAGTAGGGTCAGGATTTAACCCTTATTTAGATTTCATTGTGACTGACTGAGGGAGGACATGCAACCTCCACAAAAGAATGGGTCAAGACCTAGCAGAAAATAGAGGATTTAGGTGGGGTTGTGACTCTTGGCTTGAGCAAATACAGAGTTAATGGCTTGGAAACGGATTTCAACTTACTTTGGTATGAAACTCAGTGCTGAGTCACAGATGACCCAGAGCTGACAGCTCCAAACAAGGATGGGTTGGGAGCAGGGCAGAAAAGGAAGTTGATGCTATGTGGAGAACAACAGCAGGAGCTTGATGCAGGGCTGGAAGAGATAGAGTGTGTTGTGAGCTGGGGAAGAGCAGATGGGGTGTGACTGTCAGCCTACTGGCTAATTAGAAAATACTGGTTTGTTAAACCTGAGCTCTAAGAGAAAAGTCCTTAATGTGTACAATCTGACAGAAAGGACAATTATTTTTTTCATATGAACACTTTCTGAATTCTTCCATAATGCCACTTTTATTTATTAACTATATGTTTCTATGTCTTGAAATGATAAGAAACATCATTTCCTCTAAACAAGGAAAATATTTCCAGAAAATTTTCAAAATAAATTACCAATTAGAATTTTGAATGAGATTGGGCGCCTGGGTGGCTCAGTCATTAAGCGTCTGCCTTCGGCTCAGGTCATGATCCCAGGGTCCTGGGATCGAGCCCCACATCGGGCTCCCTGCTCGGCGGGAAGCCTGCTTCTCCCTCTCCCACTCCCCCTGCTTGTGTTCCCGCTCTCGCTGTGTCTGTCTCTGTCAAATAAATAAATAAAATCTTTAAAAAAAAAAAAGAATTTTGAATGAGATTAACTTGCTAGAGTGCCTCACAGAACACAAGAACACAGAAATCATGTTACTTACTAGATCACCAGTTTATGTAAAAAATATAATTAAGGAACTGCCAGATGGAAGAGTTGCACAGGTCAAGATATGGGGAAGAGATGCAGAGCTTCCATGCATGCCATCTCCAGGTGTGCCCCTCTCCCCACATCTCCAAGTGCCCACCAACCCAGAAGCTCTCTGAATCCTCTCCTTTGGGTTTTTATGGAGGTTTCATGACATAGGCATGATTGATGAAATCATTGGCCATTGGTCATTAATCTCAATCTCCAGTCCCTTTCTCCTCCCAAGAAGCAGGGAGTGGGACTGAAAGTTCCAAATCTCTGCTTATAAGGTTAGTTCTTCAGGTAACCAACCCCCATCCTTAGGTGCTTCCAAAAGTCACCTCATTCACATAACAAAAAACACATTTACTGTTCTCTTTACTTAGGAAATTCCAAGGGTTTTAGTTCTGTACCAGAAACAGGGACAAAGACTAAATATATATTTCTTATTATATATCACAGACCCCCTCCCAGCGGCATAATTCCATCTGCTTTATAGAAGCAATAGTTCAATGTTGACAGATTTGGGATCACATGCACCAAGGATAAAATACTGCACTAAAGCATTGCTTGGCGATTCACTTTTCACTCTGTTGAAAGGTAGACCGTATTTATCAAATCACTCCCGCCTGATTTACTTATTATTATTAGTGGTGGTGGTGGTGGTGGTGGTGGTAGTAGTAGTAGTAGTAGTAGTAGTAGTAGTAGTAGTAGTAGTAGTAACAGTAGAACTATTGCTTGAATGGCCAGAGGTTGGTTTGTTTTTTGTTTTGCTTTGTTTTTATAGCTTTGTATATAGAAGAGATATACCTAAACAAGAGGTCTTCATTCTGTTCTTTCCCTGTAAATAATTCACTGACTTGAATATTCCTATTACCAAGATAGGAATATCTTCTAGATAACTATAAAATGTCTAATCATTGCAACCACTGTCCACTTTGGATCAGAAGTGAAAGGCATCTTATTAACTCCTCTTAGGCTATATTAGATATATTTTAAATTTACTTGCAATGTTGTCAATTATTATATTTTTCTGCAGAGGTGCCTTAAGGCAGTAGTTTTCTGAAAATAATTTATTAAGAAAATATTGAACATTAGGAAATGAAAATATTTTTTCTCTTAAGGGCAACAAATCCAAAATAGCAGCCTAAAACTATTGGCATAGGCTAACAGGTAATGATGGTAATGATGTTACCTGATTTCTGAAATTGAAAAATTAGTTCTGGGGAGAAATTGCTAATGTTCATTACTTTTCTGTCTCATTTTTAATTGCAATGGAAGAAAATGAAATGAACCAGGAATTCAGGGATTGACAAAATGGCAGACATAAAAAGAGCTCAAACTCATGATAAAAATATGAAAAATGTCTAGATAGAAGAAATCTCAGATTATTTGGATCAAGTTCTTTTTTTTTTTTTGACACTGGCTGAAAGACAACTTTTTATTACTTTTATGTACAGAAAATTCAACAGCGTCCACTCAGCCCAGTTTGGTGGCCAGTTCTTTAGCCTTTGCCTTTTCCAGCTTGGTGATGTGAGCCACAGATTTCGGACCCAGGATGCTGCCTCCCCAGTGGCAGCAGATCTCATCGTATCTGTCATTGTAATTGGTCCTGATGGCTTCACCCAGCTTTGCCTGAGCTCCTCTGTCTTCCGAGTTGACCTGTGTGAAGGTGACAGTGGTGCAGTTCTTCCTGAGGACAGACGCCCCAGCCGGGCCTTCCCCTTGATAATGCAGTAGGGAACCCCCATCTTACGGCACAGGGCAGGCAGGAAAACCACCAGCTCAATGGGATCCACATCATGTGCAATCACTACCAGCTGAGCCTTCCTCTTTTCCACCAAAGTGGTGACAGTGTTAACCCCAGCTCAAAGGAAAGGCCGCCTCTTAGTGGGGACATCCCCTTTGCCTGCAGCTTTCTTCTCAGCCCAGGTCAACAATCTCTGCTTCTTCTCCTGCTTTGTCTCTGGTCTGTACTTGTGCGACAGCTTAAGCAGTTGAGTAGCTGTCTGGTGGTCCAAGGCCTGGGTGAACTGGTTAATCGTGGGAGGCACTTTTAGATGTTCATAGAGAATAGCCCTCTGCCGCTGCAGCCAGATGTAGCAGGGGCATTTGACAAAGGGGGTGAGGTCCCTTTGGGGCTGGATGTTCTGTCCGATGCCAAAATTCTTGGGCCTCTTCTCAAACAGAGGATTGACCACCTTCCTGGCCTCCTGCTTCTTCATGACAGGAGGGGCCGGGGCCACCTTCTTCCCCTTCGCCTTCTTCCCTTTCGGTATCTTGGGCTGCTGGAGGAGGTCAAGTTCTGCTTCTTATTAATGAGGGAACTAAGACTCCAATCTTATTTTCATCATTTCTTTACTTTCCATTCTTTCCTCAGCCTCTCCAATCAGGCTGTTTTTCACACTATCCCACTGAAACCTTGTCCAGGACCATCACTGACACCTACCGTTTGCCAAAACCGATGATCTCTTTGCAGAATGTGACAGAGTTGCCCACTGCCTCATTATAGGCATATTCTCTTCACTTAACTTATGGGACACCACAGTGGTTTTTTCCTCCTTCCTTACTGATTCTTCTCCATTTCCTTTGCAGGCTCCTCTTTTTTATGTTAGAGAGCCCTGACTCAGTTCTTGGTATTCTCTTTGCTATCTACAGTCATTCTACAAACTCTTCTAGCCCCATGACCTTAAATATATATGTAAATGCTGATGGTGTCTAAATCCTTTCCACCGTTACAGATTTCTCCCCTGGGACCTAGATTTTGATATGTAGTTACCAACTTAGCATTCCTTTTCTGTTGTCTAATACACATCTAATACATTTCATACACTTAATCTAAGTTGGACCTTTTTTTCTCACCTCTCCCCACCGTCTCTAGCATTCCTCACTACAGCAAATAGTGCTGCTATTCATCCATTTGCTCAGACCAGAATCCTTGGAGTCATTTAAAGATTTCAATCAATTTTATATCTCTCCTCTACAGAGAAATTACTGATGGTTTCTCATCCCATTCATGATAAAAGTCAAAGCCACGGCCATGACTTATGAAACCCTGTGTACTCTGATCCTTGCCTAATTTTCTACCATGATTTTCATTCATTCTCTGCTTAGTTCTCACTCTTGCTTTAATGCTAGCCACCAAATTTATTTTTACTTCAGGTCCTTTGTGTTTGCTATTCTCTCTTTCCTGAAAATTCTTCCTAAGATCTTTACATGGTTCTACCTGCCTAGCTTCTTTTACATTTCTGTTCATATTCTAGCTCCTCAGACAGGCCTTCACTGATCACCCAATAAGGAAATACTGTCTACCTTCCCCACCAGAGACTGTCAGTATCATTATCCTCCTTTATGTTTCTTAACAGCATTTGAAACTGCTTGACATATACTCTGTATTTACTTGTTTATTCTATGTTTCCTGACTGGATTGTATGCTTGAGGGCAAGGTCTTCCTCTTCTTCAGCACTATATTCACAGTGTTACAAGAGTGTCTTAAACACAGGTTGTTCTCAGTAAATATTTGTAGCGTGAATGAACGATGAATGAATGAATGAGGTATATTACTTGAATGTTCTACTTGACTCAGTTCAGCAATTAGTTTTGGAAGCAATGGTGTTTCCCAGAGTGTGGGGAATTTGTGGTCACTGTGTTTGTCATCATCACTCTTTAGAAGATGGCTCCCCACTTCCATCACTTCCTCTCCTCCCTCCTCCTTACCTACCCTCTCATACACAGGGTCAGTATAATCCCTGCCTTTCTTCAGCAACCCTCTACTACTACTTCTTTAGATATATAAACATATGGGACAGTAGAATAAAGCTGCTCTTGTTTGGCTGTGAGTGGTGGTGGCATTACAGGCTAGATGGAAGAACTTTAGCTCAGAACTCTGTAGTCCCTGTCCTACATGATAGATTTTGTTGGCCACCTACAGAGTGTTTCTCAACTTCTCTGTGCCTGGCCAAAACAAGTACGGCATCTCAGTTTCTATGAGTTCACCCTCCCTCCGTCCTTTCCAAAGTTTCTGATTTTTTTTTGCCACTGCTGCTGCTGCACATTTCTTTAAAAAACTCATAACAGAAAACTGAGTTCCCAAACAAAATCCTATACCATATGTAAAAGAGCATGTCCCTCTCTCAACTGGAGGTGTATTTTGAAATAAGAAAGTAACAGCTCAGCAGTCATTTGCCATAGCTTGCTGAGTAAGCTGGGCTCAGGTTAAAAGGGGGTTATAGGCTGCCAGCCAAAACACTGACAGCATTGCTGAATTCAGAGATTCAGAAACTCTATATGTCCCAAGGATTCTCTGTGGATGCCATTAATTACACTCCCTTCTGCTCTATCATTGAGAGTATCTCAATTCAGTTACCTCACATGGATCAAAACAAATATGAATTTTAACCTTAGAACTTGTTAAATTCTGTTTGAAAAAATATTCAGCCCTCACAAAAAGATCATGGAAAAGTAATGCCATCAGACTGAAATGAAATCAGAAATGGACATAATCACACGTGTTTTGCATCAAATCTCTCATCAATTTGGATGAAAGATGATTTATATAGAGTATGTGGGTCATGATTGAGCCAGTGGTAACTCCTGATGATGTTAGAGATGTAGTTATTAGGAGTAATAACAATAAAATTAAAAGAAATCAAAGGGAAGTAACTTCAAAAGTATATAGTGTATATGTTACAAAGTGGCTAAGAATGGTCAACACTAGAGACTTAAATTGTTATTTTTCACTTCAATTTTTATACAAGTCCTTGCAACTGAGAAGGAGTTCAGTGAGGGCTCCTTGATTCCAAGGCTACATGTAGATTAGTCTATGTTACTCATTATAATGATATCATTCATTGTCATGTATGATTCTGTGAGTAGTAAAGGTTTTTGTTTTTTCTTAAGCATCCTACTTATTTCTTATAAAACTTCTGATGACAAGAGTTCTTCAGGTCTTCCCCCCCCCAATAATATACCAATGCAGCAAACTCTGACAGGTTTCAAAGTAAAGTTGCATTCTGTCAGAGCTTTTAAGCTGTCCCCAATCTGAAACTTGGAGACATTTCAATCAGCATTTATATTTAAAAAATTCACACATCCTAAGAAAATATTTTGCCTTCATGTACTTAAAGAGTATCCAAATATAATGTTATTTTCTATTAGAAACAACATTTAAAAGGATAATTGAAAATGAAGTTTGCCTTGTGAATCAACACTTACTTTTGGGATCTTTACCTAAGATATTTAAAAAGTAAATGCACAATTTGTTATCACTATAATCGAGTAGATAATTTTTTTCCACAAGGTTACATCTGTTTACGCTATTTTATTATCTGTTGAATGGTGCGATATGAAGTCTCTTTATTGCAGTTTAGCTAAAGAAGTACCATGCCTGTGATGGAGCTGTCAATCAGCATTTAGTCATACAGTATCTATTTCTATCCCTGTTCTTCTTAGCACAGAAGGGCTATTATAGTCTACATTACGGCATAGCTACTTTGGATATAGATATCCTTGAGGGGCAGGATTTATTTTGAAAGAAGATACTCAACATAACATGACACATCATTCAGACATCTTTAAAAGTACACATGCAGGTATTTCAAAGCAAAATATAGCAGAGGCTAATTTTAAACATTTAACATTTTGTGACTGCATTTCCTTTTTTTCTTACTTTAATAGCATTGAAAAAGGCCAAATGGGGTCATGTGACTTTTCTGTAATTGAAAAATGTCTATTTAAAGCAATCCCTGTGCAGACCTTTGTGGCATTATCACCTATGAAGGGCTACCTTTTGTAGGATGCTATGCATGTCAAAATTAATAAGAGAGAACCATTCAAGGCCAAAGAGAAAGAAAAATAGTGCTGAAATGCATTTATAAACACCTGAAAAGTGAAACTTTTCCAGCTGTCCAATAATATATATTTCCAAGTACACTAGCATATATGGAATATGACTAAAAATTAACGAGACTGATTACAAACCACAAACATGAAAATCAGTCATGCAGCTGTATACCACACTGGATGTGCTTCCAGATGTGATGATAAAAATGGATACAACCTTTTAAAGCTTGAGCTTTGGATATGCTGTGCATGTGGCACTCATTAGCTAAGCAAATGGATGTTAATCTTTATGACAGTCGATTGCTGTGCTGCATTCCTACAGAGAGCTTATCAGCTGGTCTGACCCGATCATCAAGACCATCATGACTTAATTTACAGGAGGATTATTTTCCTTCCCCTGCAATTCCATGGATTTAAAATGCACAAGAAAGTTTTTTGAAAGAAATGGCTGAAGCATTTAAACTTTCCTATTCTCCATAGCTCTGCAGTAAATAGGTAATGGCATAAAAAGGTTTAGATTCATAGATTCCATTAGGAACTCAGCAAGATTAAATATCTAATTTCTCATGTTCAACACTGAAAAATTAACCTCATTTTCACAACTGATTTGATTTCCATTGACTAGTTAAAGATGCTCATATAAGAAAAGATTTAGTCTTTCAAAAGAAAAGGCATTTTCAATCCATACCATAGAAACTCTATCTTTAGTCAATAAATGGTTAGAAGAGAATTATCATGTCATAGCTTAGGAAGAATCAGAAGCCTCTCTAGTGCCCTAACAATTATTACTACTCTTAGCAAAGTCATCATATTACCACATTTGCCTACATACTCATGGTATTACCATCAGGAAACTTGTTGCTTTGGGCTACCTTGGGCTAATTTTAAAAGGCATGATAGAATACCAGATCTACCCCTCTGAAACTGAGTGTTTGACATGCTAGACATAATGCAGAAAGAGGCAATTCAAACTTCTCACATAACTCTGCCAGCACACATCAACCTATTCGACAGCAACTTCTGTTTCTTAGGCAATTTTAGCTGGAGACAACTATTGTGCCAATATTTTCTCTTTGTGATATGCTTCATTGTCCCCCAGGGGTGGCA
This sequence comes from Callorhinus ursinus, assembly GCF_003265705.2. Taxonomy (NCBI): domain Eukaryota; kingdom Metazoa; phylum Chordata; class Mammalia; order Carnivora; family Otariidae; genus Callorhinus; species Callorhinus ursinus. The sequence goes on from NW_027397070.1 coordinate 7,000,070, forward strand.
GATACCAACAAGCCACATGTGTATTCTAATAATAACAGTTAGATAGAAACTGAAGATGGTCTCTTCAGAAAAAGACTGAATCATCTCTATTTTTGGTAAAAGCCTAGAGTATCATGAGCACTTAATTAATGGTAAATCACTTCTTTCCAGAGTTTTAGGTGCTTTGGAAGTAGGTTTAACTCATTCAGTTTAGTATGAAACTATTTAATGTTCTGAAATTTACAGTATGCTTTTTTGGTGGTCTGGATTAAGAGCTTTTCATAATGTCTGACACTTCCATGGAAAAAACATGAATAATGCCTAGATCACTAAATATTAATGAAAAAATCCTAAAATTCAAAAACAGTAAGGTATTGTTTTTAAATCAATCTATGAAGAAAATTTAACTCCAAATTGTGAAACATTCATTGACTATTTATGGGTAGAGTGGATCATGATAGGCAATATGGAAAAATAAAAGATGAATGAGGCAGATCGTTCTCTCTTAAGAGATGATAATGAGGGCGCCTGGGTGGCTCAGTTGGTTAAGCGACTGCCTTCGGCTCAGGTCATGATCCTGGAGTCCCGGGATCGAGTCCCACATCGGGCTCCCTGCTCAGCAGGGAGTCTGCTTCTTCCTGTGACCCTCTTCCCTCTCGTGCTTTCTATCTCTCATTCTCTCTCTCTCAAATAAATAAATAAATAAAATCTTTAAGAAAAAAAAAAGAAATGATAATGAGCCGAATGGCCTGTGATAGGTGGTACAGTGAGAGCCTTGGAGGGCACAGGCAGGAGGGTTGGACTGGGGATGAAGAGCAGGAAGAAGCAACTTTAGCAACTCCAGCACAGCTTCTACCCAAGTGTATTCTACAGAATATATGATTCAATACTAGATTCTTAACCAACTGAGCCACCCAGGCACCCCTCCAATACTATATTCTTAAATATATCACTTCCTACCACCCTTCATGTGCTAATATTTATTATGGTTCTTCACAAACAGGTTCTAACATGCAGCAAAGGGTCAAATATTTTTGATCCCTGCTTTATTTTCTTCAAAGAATATCTCTTGATATAAGTCTTCTATTAAAAAAAAATCACCTTGGGAAATAAAGTTCTACTGATACTAGTTTGGAGATGCAAAGCTATAGGCCAGAAAAATAAGTAAGTTTT
>NW_027397070.1:7001321-7163821 GCF_003265705.2 Callorhinus ursinus
AGCAGGAAGGGAAAAATGCAGGGGGGGAAATTGGAGGGGGAGATGAACCATGAGAGAAGATGGACTCTGAGAAACAAACTGAGGGTTCTAGAGGAGAGGGGGGTGGGGCATGGGTTAGCCTGGTGATGGGTATTAAAGAGGGCACATTCTGCGTGGAGCACTGGGTGTTATACGCAAACAATGAACCATGGAACACTACATCAAAAACTAATGATGCAATGTATGGTGATTAACATAACAATAAAAAATTATTTAAAAAAACTAATGATGTAATGTGTGGTGATTAGCATAACATAATAAATAAATAAAATAAACTAATTGAAAACTCAAAAAAAATTAGTAAGACAGTTGTATGGCAGTGTTTAGCAGGCAGAGAGAGGTGTAGGGTTATAAGTGAAACTTGGGAATCACTCACATAGAAATAAATCATGATGTTGCCAGGGCTGATGAGGTCCCAGAGTCTGTGAAGGGTGAGAAGAGAAGAGAATTCTATCTCTAACTTTGGCGGTCTGCCGGCTTAGAAGGACCAGATATAGTGAAAAGAGCTTTCTTAGTAAACTAAAAAATAAATAAAACAAAATGGGCATCTAAGGAAACTTTAGGACAATGGGAATTAATTTGGGGGAGAGTTTCAAGGGACAGGTTGGTTGGGGAAAAGACTAAAAAGATAGGAGTGTAGGAAGTTCGGCATTAACACTGTTGGAAACAGAATCCTGTTGGCAAAGCTTCTAGGAGTAAAAAAGAGACAATGAATACAGAGTTTTTTTCCACCAGAGTGGATGAAAAACTCCCGAGGAGAATACTGGGTTGAAAAGTAAGGTCTTATTGTTGTGTCTTTGCTTTTTTTTTTTCTTCAGTTTTTATTTTGGGGGTATGACTTTACTGAGTTTATAGACTAAGAAAGGGCCTTCTGAGAGGGAGACGTTGGGGATAGAGAAGATGTAGAAGAGCTGTAAAATTCTGATTGAGAATTGATTATAATTCTTATGTTTAGTGAACATAGAAAACATAGAAATTAACAATAATTATTGTATTGGATATTACATGCAATGAAATAGAAAAAGTAGCTTTGAAAATCAACTTTGTTTATTTATAAGCTAACTAAGCCCTTTCTAATTTCTGGATGTTTTAATGGCCAATCAATATAACTTTTCATCCATAATATGAAAATATAATACCTGTTGTGTCTAGCCACAGCTAATTATTATAAAACAAAAAAAGATTTTAAAAGCTCCATGGCAGGAGAAAAATAGCAGATCTCATGGAAGATACCACAAACTTCTATCTATTTAGTCAATCAGCCATTATTTTTTGAACATGTATTATGTGTAAGTACTCTGCTACATGGTGTGAAAGATACAAACAATTACAAACAAGATCCATATTCAAAGATCTTATAATTAATATGGCGAGACAAATCATACACATGTAAAATGCATCTGGCACTCAGAAGAATGCCAGCCTCCATGTTTGGGAACATAGCTTTGAATCAAGTGGGAAAAACACTCTGCATAGGAAAAATATCTGCCTTGCCCAAGTACTTCACTTCATAAGAAAGAATCTTGGACCTTTATCATTTTATTATTTATTACTATTTTGCCAAGAAGTTATGTGAATAGACTCATTTGAATAAATCCATAAAATTTATAATTTAAAAATCTTTATGGATTGACACTTTAATTATTATGAAATTTCTTTATGGCAATACTACTTGTCATAAACTTTACTTTGTTTGATATAAATATAGTTACACCAGTTGTACATTTTTTGATGTTTTCATGGTATGTCTTTTTACACCCTTTCTCTTTTAACTTTTTTACAAATTTACATTTAACATGTGTCTTCTGTAAGCAGCATATATTTTACTTAGAGTATTTAATTCACTTAAATTTAATATAACTACTGATATGTATTTTTTAATTTGTTACTTGAGTATAGTTGACACAAAGTTACATTAGTTTCAGGTGTACAACATAGTGATTCAACTTCTCTGTATGTTATGCTATGCTTAACACAAGTGCAGCTACCATCTGTCATCATACAGTGCTATTACAATATCATTGACTATATTTCTTTTATTTATATTTATATTTACATTTATATTTATATTTATAGGCCTTTGATTCCTAGGACTTATTCATTCCATAACTGGAAGCCTGTATCTCCCACTCCCCTTCACCCATTTTGCCCAGCTTTGGCCCCCCACCCCTCTGGAAACCACCAATTTGCTCTCTGTATTTACAGGTCTAATTCTGCTTCTTGTTTATTTATTGATTTGCTTTGTTTTTTAGATTCCACATATGAATGAAACCATATAGTGTGGCCAACAGATACATGAAAAGATGCTCAACATCACTAATTATCAAGGAAATGCAAATCAAAACCACAATGAGATCACCTTATATCTGTTAAAGTGGCTAAAATAAAAAGGACAAGAAATAACAAGTATTGGCAAGGATGTGGAGAAAAAGGAAACTTCATGCACTGTTGCTGGGAATGTAAACTGGTACAGTCACTGGAAAACAGTGTGGGGGTTTCTCAAAAAGTTAAAAGTAGAAATACCAAATGATCCAATAATTCCACTGATATATTTGGGTTTAATCTGTTATCTGACTATGTGTTTTCTATTTGTCCCAACTGTTCTAGGCACATTTTCTTTTTTCTTTCTTGCCTTCTTATAGAAAATTTGAGTACTTTTTATTATTCAATTTCTCCCGTGCTATTACTTATATTCATTTTTTACTACTCTTTTAATGGTTATTCTAGATATTACAATATTCAACCTGACTTATTAAAGACTAATGTAAATCGATACTTTTACTTTCCAGACAAAGTAAGGGCCTTAGAACATTTAAAACATCTTAAAACCATTTATCCTTTTTCTGCATTCTTGCTCTTGCTGTCATAAAATTCTACATTTATTTTAGTCTTTTAAGAAATTTTTTTTATTGCAACTTATATGAAACATAAAAGTGCTTCTTATAAAAAGTTTCATCACTGCAGAAATATATAATATTCAAAGTATTTTCTGAGAGGGAATTACTGTAACCAATTTGGTTTCAGATAGTTTTTCCCCCACATATTTAATATGGTTTAAAAAATAGCTTTGCGCCACTTTCCCCAAACATCTAGACAATACATTTGTTCCACTTTACCCCCTTTTTTATTGACCTTGTGGAGAAGGTCTTATAGTGGGATGTGGAATAGATGGAATTACTATCTCCCTCCCACTTTCACCTTGAGTTGTTCATTCTGGCCTCATCTTGTTTATCTCTTTTCTACAAGCTTTAATTTGGGGTTTGTAGGCATAAGAGATGATCTATTGCTTCATGCATTTAATAATATGTCACTGAGCTATGTTCCAGGGACAGGGCCAAGGCCAGTGGAAAGAAAGACCAATCTTGTTTTTCATATCACTCATATTCATATCACTCATAGTCTGGAAGTACTTGCCTTTGTCCCTGATTCCCCAGACATCCAGTATTCAGGATCTATCTCCTTAACTTTCAGTGCCTCAGTTTTTCTATCTGTAAAGTTAATTAATCTCCTCCATCTTTCTTGACCAGAAGCATCTTCCAGTGTTATGATTGTTTGTATGTATGCATGTATACATGCCCGTGTGTATGTATGTATGTTTTACTCTAGCCAGCTATTTATCTTGTGTGTGTGTGTGTGTGTGTGTGTGTGTGTGTGTATGTAGACATCACTCATTTTCCATTAGGAATACACATAGGAGTGGAATTGTTGGATGTTTACTGAGTACATGTTTACCTTTAGATATTGCCAAGTAGATTTCAAAAGTGTTGTACCAATTATACACCCATCGATGATGTGTTAACTTATAATTGATCCATTCTTCCCATTATTTGGTATTGCCCATCCTTTTTACTTTGGTCATGCTTATGGGTATGTTGTGGCATAACATTGTGATTTTAGTTTTCATTTCACTACTTAGTAACAATGCTGAATGTTTTAATATGCTTATTATCCATTTGGATATTTTTGCTTGTTAAGTGCCTATTCTTTTGACCATTTTAAAACCGAGTTGTCTTTTTTTTCCTATGGAATCTCAAATATGTTATGAATTTGAATCCTTTGTTGGACACAGACATTTCAAATATTTTTTCTTAGTTTCTGACTTGTTTTCACTCTATTAATTTATATAATTTTGTTTTAATGGTTTTTATGTCTTATTTAATAAATATTTGCCTATCACAAAGTCATTAATATCATGGCCTCTGTTTCCTTACAGAAGATTTAGACTTTTAATTTCCATATTTCTATATGATCCATCTACTCCAAATTAATGTTTGTACTTGGTGCAGGGAAGAATTCCTATTTTTCATGCAGTTATCCAATTAATTCACCACCATTTATTTGTAAAGATATATTTCCCCTCCAGAACTTTAGCAGTGGCTTTGTGCCAATCCTTGTGCCTAATACCTAACACCAATACAATCTTAATTACTGTAATTTTATAGTAAGTCTTGATATCTGGTAGTGTATATCCTCTAGCTTCACTATTCTGCATGGCTACTTTGATAGTGTTTCCATGGAAACACTAGAATCAGTTTTTAAATTTCCACATAAAAAATCTTCTGGAATTTTGATTGGGATTCTAGTGAATTTGAAATCTTCTTAAGTAACAATTGACATAACAATAGGAGTCTTCTAATTGGTAAAGATGGCATATTCCTCTATTTAATTCTTTTTTAACTTCTTTCAATAGTGTCTTACAATTTTTAGTAGTGAGGTCTTACATATTATGTTAGATAAGCATATTTAAACCCCATAAGATATTAGTATTACTGACTTTAGATAGTCAACATTCATTTGGATTTACCCATATATTCACTTTTTTTGTTTTATATTTCTTCTTGCATACCCTTGCTTTTGTCCTTCTGAAGAACTTCCTGAGTTATTTTTTTAATATGGATCTGCTCAGTTTTTGAACCTGTCTCTAAGTAGAGACTTCATTTATGAAGAATATTTTCTGTGTTTATAGAATCTAGACTGGATCACTGGACAAAAAATGTAATTTCACTGTTTTCTGACCTTCATTATAACTAGTGAAAGTAAGTTATTAGTCTTCTACTGCTCTGAATACAGTATGTCAGGATCTCTGGATGCTTTTAAGAAGTTAAAAGGTAAGTTTCCTTCCTCCTTGGTGGGCTTTAAATTACAATATGTAAGGGTTTAGATATATCCATCTATACCACCAAATTAGAGACCCAAATTAGAAGGATATAAAGAAAATGTATTAAAGTGTATTAGTTTTTTTCTCTGAAAACAGTAGGTAAAGAAGGTATTATAATAAAGTTTGCATCTGGCAGTATGTGATTATGAAAAATACGTGATGGGGACAGGTATTTGAGCATGTTAACTTATGAAAATATTGTAAGACTAATCTGGAAGAGTTCTGAAGGGGAGATGAGCAGTGATATGGGGTATAAAGTATAGTAGAAGTTGGACAAGAAAAATATGAAATTATACTTGCTTAACGCTTTTATTTTTCTAAAAAATCAATATTTCAAAACATTATGTCTGTAAGAGTTTAAGGTTTAAATTATTATACAGCAGTTAAAATCTTAGGCTGTATCTTTTATCAATGATCAAATTTGGCACTTTCTCTAATTTTCATTTCTGTTCTGACCTGAATAAAAGACTGGCATACTGAATTTAATTTCACTCAGTTTAATTGCTTCTTGATTTTTGACTCATTATTTGAGTTGAATAAGTCAAAATGTTAGAAGTGAGCAGGGAGTTCTGAGAAGTGAAACTCTGAAAGCATGTCTCCTAACTAGCATGCTGAATTGGAAAGTCAGAATTGACTGAGGTCAAATTTGACTGTATGTATTTTCACATATTTGGAAGGACACATGACAATTTAGTATTTACTTTTCTTGAATCTATTCTTCTCACTATTTATCACAGTAGGGCAACCGTCATGTATCATACTGACATCTGAGTAGAGGTAGACATGTGGGTGCTGATGGAAAAATGTGCCTTGACCAACATGACAAACATGTCTATTACTAAAGAATATAAATGAGACTTCCAAACCCCTGAGCGGTTTCTAGATTTTTTTTCTTGTGTCTATGTTCATGAGTTAGAAGAAAGCAAGACAGCATATTTATGATTATGTGATTAATAAGATAACAACTGAATCTTCAGTATAACTGCAGACGAACTGAGGGACAGCTTCCTCAGGCAATTCATTAATGCAACTGGTTGCTAAAGGCCGAACAACAGTCAGTTATATTCAATCACAATCAGTTCACACTCAATGGGACTGAATTAGACTAGAATCAAATGTTGTTTAAAAATTAGAATAATTATTAAAAGTACTTCCTGATGAAGAAATCTGTAACACTTGGGAAATTATCTATACATTTATCTAGAACTACTTAGGATGGTTTGCTAGGATCTGGTGGAATGAATTAAAGGACTGCTTTAGTGAAACTGTGAAATAGGATACTAGCCTACAAAGAATGTCACATCCATATATTTTAAATCGTTTCTTTTCTTTGTGAACCCTCAGATATTTCTGAAGATGAATGATGTGTGTGTGTGTGTGTGTGTGTGTGTGTGTGTGTTTTAGCGTATTCAGATGGGGAGCAAATGGACAAGACTAAATGTTTATGCGAAACCAAGAGTTTCATTGATAAATAAGAGATTGCAATTGCACAAATCTGGAGTAACTTTTCACAAATGGTCTCTAATAACTGATGAGGATATTTTGTTGCTGTTACTATTGTTATTGTTATGAATTAATACCTATGATACAAACTCATCCAAGTTTAATATCTTTCTGGTCTTGTTATGCCTTACCCCATAGAACAGAATTAACTTTTTCTTTCCTTTTGAAATACTTATCTTTAGATTGGTCATGCCTATCACATGAAGCATTGTTCATATGAGAATCATGGTATCAATTCTCTTCAAAAACCTCCCCTTTTATCCCACTGGCAATGGATAACATAGTATGGAATCTGTGCAAACGAAAACTCTAGAAACCAAATTCTCCTGGATGCTAACAATGCTTCCCTGGGGCACAGTGAGAAGGGTCTCAAGGTCTCAATTCACCTCCTCTCCATGTTCTAACTAGACACAGGAAGCCCTTTAGCCACCAGCAATGGAGTTTCATTAAAGCCACTTCACTTTAGGTATAACAAAGCTCCTTCTAGGAAGCAAACCAGAAACTCTAGTCAGATTGTAGAATTGCCCAAACATTGGGGTCCCTGCTTTTACACAGCACAAAATTGTGTAATGGCACCAGAGGTTCCTTAACAAGCTAAAAACCCTATGGAGCAACAAAGATCAGGCTAAAGAGTCACGGAGTTTCTGATTGAAGCTGAAGTTGAATTGCCATTTCAAGTCTTCCCTCATGGAAATTATCCAATTAATCTGCATGGATCTTTTTGGAAAAAAATTCCTATTATTCAAATGATTGCTAAGGAGAATGAATGGAGCTTTTTTTTTTTTTTAAATTACTAAACCTGGTACGTTTAAAAACTTTTCTTCTCAAGTCCATCAGGGCTGGAAATCCTTGGAAGAGGTATTTCTCGGGCTTTTTCTTTGTACTCAACTGGTATTCAAATAAAGCCATATAAAATCCCTTAAAGCCAGTAAAACCTGAGGGATGATTATTAAGGAAATCACAGAAGTCAGAGATCTTCCCCAAATAGGCCTTCTTTCTCTAAATCAGACTAAAATACATGCCACTGTGGGGAGAGTCAGCATAAATTTCATTTATCTAAAATTCCCTATTTTTTTTGTCAAAACCCCTCCAGGAAGGGCAGGAGCTAAATGATAACCAGCATGACTTAAGTCAGCAGCGCTGATACCTTCTGAAGATTAGGCACAAAAAACAGTCATATAAGCAAGGAAGCCAGCCAGTACTTCACCTTTACTAATAAAAAAAAGAAAGAGATAGATCAGATTACAGGAGCACTTTACTATGGGAGCTTTTACAGCATATTGCAAAATATCTAATATCCTAGTGCCCCCACTCAGTTGTTTCGTGTACAGAGAGACCATTTACTTCCTCTTACCCGGGAGCCAAGTACTTAGGTATCACTTCCTCACCCCTCCTTATAGCTTGCATCAGGTTGCAGTATGTTTTGGGTGTTTTTTTTTTTTTTTTTATAACTTTTAGGTAAGGTAAGAAAAGTAAAAATATTATTGTACAGAGGACATACATATGAATCATAGTTTGCCTTAGCTCATAAAAATGACATGGATCTTAATCTGAAATTTCATATGCAGTTGACATAATATATACTCCATGCTCCTATCTAGTTTTTCTTACTTACTCAGTTTGTACCCAACATATGAAAATTGATACTAACATTTTGGAAAAAATAGCTACCTACTTTGACTTCTAGGACCTGTTCAACTTGCAAGAGTCTTTTATGTTCTACTCTGAGATATTTGTTTATGTAGAGCATTGTAGTTATGAAAGGACGTATTGTTTAAGTAGGTATTAAGAGATTTGCAGTTATTCAGTGTTATGAAAATTAAATTGTGGCAGAATATCCACTTGTTGTGCAATTATAAAGAGAAATGTAACATTTCATTTCAATTACGGTATTGACAATCTCATATTTATACAACGAATAAGTGGCAAAAGACATTTCTAAAATATTTTAGTAGAGGATGCTTCTATTCCTGAGAACAAAAGTGTTAAATCTTAAAAAGATTTTGTTAATGAGAATTTAGAAAATAAGATTAATATATATATATAATTTAATACACTACATATTTTATTTTTTACTGTGAAGAGCCAGTAATCAATAATCACACCATTCTCCCTGAGAAGGAAAAGAGCTTGTGCCTTCTATTTGAAGAAACTAAGGCAATAAGATGCAACAGATTTGCTTAAGGTAATATTCTTCAAACAGAGGGGTAAACCTGTCTTTTACCTTGCTCCAATAAACAAAATGATCCTACTGGCTTTCCATGTTTTAACATACCTGTGTCTGTCAGTGCCCTTCTCCTGGACACCCGCCATTTGAATCAAAAGTCTTGATCAACTCAAACTGCTATATTGACACTGGGTGATGTTAGAGCAATTGCAAGACAAACAACTAGTAATAACCATTCCTTTCTAATGCTATTAAAATGCAAAGATATTAGAGATGGTTTTTCATAATAAGAGTCTTTTTTTTTCTGGATCAGATACAGTAAACAAGAATCAAATATAGGCAGAAATATGTAATTTAAAATTTTATGTTACATTTCGTTGAAATGTTAGCTGAATAATATTGCTTTGGCACATATGTTATATTCATGTCAATATGTTTCATATGCTAAAAAGATCTATGCAAGAGTGCCTAGCCTTCCCTGTTTACAAAAGAACTAAACAGCTGTGTAAGTTCATAGAAGAAGAGAGAAATTGAAAAAGAAAGTTCTAGGACCTTGTTCAGATTATTCAACTACACTTAACTAAAGAGTCTTGTGGTTTAATATAGAAAATAAAATATGCTTATGAGGAAAATATGCACTGGATACTCCAATTGAGAAAGAAGAGCCATTTAGTTGAACTAAGTATCAGAGGACTCTTTCCCTTTCTCTCTTTTCTTTTTTTAAAAACTATGTTACAGATTTTCCATTCGGGTTATTTTTTAGGCTTCCCTTTGCCAATAGGTTAAACATGTAATAACACTAAACATTATATATATAAACATACATATATACACACACATATATATATGACACACACACATATATATATAATACACACACTCTCACTAAACATTATACACACACATATATACTCATATAAGTTACAGTGAAAGTTATGAAATGAGTATTAATGTATAGCGTTTGACTATAGGAAGAATCCTGAGGCTTTCTATAGCCCATATTTAAGACTATAGCATAGCCACAGCAATGGAGGAAAAGTCATCTAGAAATCTGGTAAGATAATACCCTGGTAACTTCTTATGGAAGTCACTATTTTTGAATGGTTCCAGATCCAAATTTGGCAGCACAGTATTGTAAATTTTTCATTGTCATATTTGCCTGATTTTGACCAATACACCTTTTTCTTCTCTTCCTCTCTCATTTTAGAAAATTAATTCTCTATCAATTCTTTAGCAAAAAGATCTACAGCAGAGAGAACAGGTCAGCCACAAATCATCAAGGGAGGTCTGGAATTATCCTCCATCAAATTGGCCTCCACCTGATGGCTTATAATAACCCATCAAATATTTTATTACAAGGATTTTTTAAAAGTCTTCTATGCTATCAGAAAGAAAACACCTAATAACATTGGTTTGTGCCTAAATGTTGCAAAGATAAAGTTGTTTGCACTGTAAATCATATTGGTGTTTTAACAGTTTACCTCAAATTTGTGAATGAAATAAAGTTTATATTATAGCCACATTATAAGCACTGTTTGTTCTTTTTTTTTTTCCTGAACAGTCAATGAAATGTTAATTACATTTCTCCTAAGTATTCTTGAATATGTAGAATGTATACTGCTATATGAGGAGTGTCTTTATAAATAAAACCTATTCAGACATATTGGAGCAACCTGTATCTTTTAATCTGAATAGCCTTTTCTTTTTTGTGATCCTATAGGATAGGATTTCCTGGCTGTTAAGTGCCTTTTTATTTCTCTGAGTTGATCTTGGAAATGGAGTGTTTAAGATTTTAGTTTATCTTGATACAAACCAACCCAATCCTGCTTAGAATACTTTGGTTTTATATCTGAGAGCTTAATTACTAGATCCTTGGATAGAAGCGGTGCTAACCAAATCCTAAAAAAATGATGAAAAGATAATTCTAAATGAGACTTTACTTGATCTTATTATCTATATATCCCAGAAATTACTCACTTTACTAGAAAGTTTGGATTGGGGAAATAAAAACTGAAGACTTCAGTGAGTGATATTAATGGGGTATTTTTTATCATTTTTGTCATCAAATATTGAGCAAATAATATGTTGATAGCATTATGGCATATATGGAGGGTGATTCTTATGTTTATGATTATAAATATTCCAAATATGAATCATATATTTTATGTTCCTAATTTTTAAAACACAAGTTGATAATAGCACAGATATATTTTGTTTTCATTTCCAGTACAGAATTCCATTCTATAAATATAACTTATAGAAAGCAATTTACCATTTTAAGCACATGGATGAAAATACTACCACATAGAGTGATTGGGATTTATTCTGAAAATAAATCACTTAAGTGATAGGGGAGAAAGCCCCCATGAGGAAATCATGAGGTGGAAACAGTCCATACTCCTATACAACGAGAAACCTTTTAAGCGTGAAGAAACTGTAATGCATGTGGCACTTGTAGGTACATTAAGATAAAACATCCAGGAGCCAGTAAATTTTGTCATGCTGTCAGAGTATTCAGCGGTACATATGAGCTGTCGCACTTCAGTCATCAACATCCAAAAATGCTTAGCATTTTAGAAAACAACTTTCCATAGAAACAATTCAACTTCATACTAACAGGCATATGGATACTAACAGAATAAGTAAAATAGCAGTTGTCAGTCTCTCAATCTTTACAACCCTTCTTCCACCTCCTATTTGACCAGAGCCTTGTCATCTCTAGTATCAATATTCTTTTCTTTTTGCAAAGATAGAGAGAAGAAAAGGAAGAAGGGCGAGCGAGAAGGAGACAGAGAAAGACAATGAATCAGAGAATCCATGGAGTAGTAAAGGCAACGGGGCTTTGTGGATCCCAGAATTCTTTGTGATCATTTTGGTTTCTACTTGCATTGGGTTTTCCTATGGGTTTATCTTCCCTTTCAGAAGCAGAAAAGGAAAATATTAAGAAAGTATGTGTACTCATCATGTTCTCCTGTGGCGCCTTAATTTACAGGACATTCTGGAACCCCCTTTCATATAAAACACTGGCCCAGATGTGGTCTTCTGTATGAAAGTCAAAAGAATCTAGGAATATTTTAAATTAGGAAAAGAAAACTCTATCAGCTCCTTCACCCCCACACCAAAAAGGTTCTGACATATGAGATTTTGGTTTCTCTAATGCTTAGAGTTAGTTCAATTTTGTAATTCCAAATTCAAAAACAAGAAAAATATTAGATTGGTTGAGGTGCATTTGTTAATTCTGTAATTCTTTATATTTTATAGAAATCCATTCTACATTCTTAAAATATACTGGCATACAGCTAAAAATAATTAATGCTTCAGCATTGTACTAGTCATATCTTCCTTCTCTCTTAAGACAAGATTTTTCATACTTATTTACTTTTCATTGCAGTGTACTTTTATGATACTATTATTTTGGGATAAAGCATTCAGATATGATTCCTCAACAGGAATTCCAATACCAAAAATATTAAATTAAATTAAAATTTAAAAGTTTTTTAAAAAGGGAATTCCAATACCATGGTTTTAAAGCCAAAAGCATATTTTGGTTATATATACATATGAATGCATTTGGTTTTGGAGTTTTCATTCTGCATTTATAGAAAACTAACACGGTATTCTCCCAGGGAACAGAGAATGATTAAAACCTTTATATATTAATTCACCATTAAAACATATTTATTATGTGTGACTGTGTACCCAGAGATAAGCAAGTCAGTTCTTATTTTCAAGGAGCATACAGTTTATAGGGAAAAGAGGCAAGAAATTTAATTTCTTGCTATTCAAAATGTGCTCTAATGGCCAGCACATGTGCATCATCTGGGAGCTTGTTAACACTGTAGGATTTCTGGACATACCCTAGACATACTGATTCATAACATACATTTTCACAAAATCCCCGGGTAATCTCTATGCATATTAGAGTTTGAGAAACATCACTTTGATTGGAACCTAAGTGGGGTTACTGTCCTAACACCTAGAAGAAACATGGAGATGGACGAGTTTGAAGATGGGAAGGTGGCGTGATGGGATGGAAGGATCCCAGTACCTGCATTTTGTTCTTCAAACAGAGGACAGATTGCCAGTCAGGCACCTTTTACTAGCATAAAAATAAATGTTTTAAAAGGAATATTTGTTTTGAATGTTTTTGGTTTACATATTATTTGGAAAAACAGTCATATTACTGTTGACAATATGTCAGTTTGACAGAAATATGATTGTATAAATCCACATCAAAAGATTTATTTTTTTTAATTTTATCCATCTTACGGTTTGCTGAAAAATAAGCGACCATGGTGGCTTTTAAGAATAGCTTTGTCAGTGGGGCGCCTGGGTGGCTCAGTTGGTTAAGCGACTGCCTTCGGCTCAGGTCATGATCCTGGAGTCCCGGGATCGAGTCCCGCATCGGGTTCCCTGCTCAGCAAGGAGTCTGCTTCTCCCTCTGACCCTCCCCTGTCTCATTCTCTCTCTGTCATTCTCTCTCTCTCTCAAAAATAAATAAAATTAAAAAAAAAGAATGGCTTTGTCAGTTACTGCAGTTCTTCAGTTATGAGTGCAATGACAACATAGGAAACTTTTCTGCCTCAAGATCTCAGCCCAGAACACAGCAGTAGAACCAGTTCACATAGAGATGATCATTTGGAAACTGAGACATTTAAATTCATTTTCATGTTGTTTGCAAAGCTTCAAATAGATACGGGAACAAAGATCATGGCAACCTATTTTGATCAACTCTCTTTGTGCACATCAGTACCTCAGCTTCTTTCCATTGTCTCCTCCATTCAGGACACAATGAATATGTTTTCTATGGCCAGGACAGAGTCTTTCAGGGAACACATCATTTTCTCTGCTTCCCTTTTACATGTTATATTAGTGTGTTTGAATGTCACCTCTTTCACATGAAAGACCAAATAAGGGATACCTTCTGAAATATTTTTCTGAATGTGACTATGTGTGTATATATGTGTGTATATATTTACATATACATACATATATATAAATGACATGCAAGAATCATATATAAGGACTGTCAAAAACATATAGCATATTAATGCAGGATTCCATGAGTAAGACACAGATACAACAGTAAAAAATAAACCCTCAATTTTTCAAGGCATGTGGAGCTTTTAAATGATTTTAGAGTAATTCTTATTAACACTTACCTTGTGTTATATCTCAAAAGGCAAAGATATTTTGTGATATAATACTTATTACCTAGAGTCAAATTAGGAAAATAAAACGTAGTTACAAAGGAAAAAGCCCTATTTCTGGAACTTGATCCAGTTATTTTATTTATAATTATTTGATTTCATTAGGCATAGACATTTTCAACTTTTGTATGTCTTCTTACTCTTCATATACCAGTTTTCAGCTCTCTAATCATAGTTAGATTATAATTTACTATCATTGTTTATGTTTCATACCAGCTCATTGGGGTTCTCTTCCTAAAATGAAAAAATTCAGGAGGAAATGCTTGGACACAAAAACTGACTTTATAAATTAAAAAAGAAAATGAGTTTTTATATACTATATAAAACTATCTTACAAAGGCCCCAATTGCTTTTCCCAGTAAGTTTTAAGTGTCTCATGTATTTCTAAATATCCAGTCCAATTAATTCCCTTCTGAATTACAATCCCATTAGGAACACTTTATAGGATTATTGCAAACAGTAGTTTCATTGTAAATATATGATTAGAGTTATTTAGAATATACAATAGCCTTCATAAATCCTCTTCTGCAACTGCCAGTGATAAATTTGTTAAACTTAAAATCTTTCTATTTATATCTAGCTAAGAATTGATGCTTGTCCAACTGGGGTCTAGCCAGCAAAACATAATCCACTTCAATACTTTACAAGAAAGCAAACTTAATGCAGGGAATCAATTGCACAGGTGATAGAATAGCTGAGAACAATAACTGGTAACAATAGGGATAGAGTAATTTACAGATTAACACCATCAGGAATTTGGGGGAATCAAAGAAAGGAAACTGGAAGACTGGACCCGGGATCTGTGTGCCTCTCAGGCTGGATGACAGAACCATGGTGGGCCTGATGGTGGCAGCTGGAGTCACAGAAGAGACAAGTCACTACCATTGAAAGTGCTTAATTAAGGAGAGGATATTCTAGCTGCCTCCCTTATCCTGCCCACCATCTCTCATCTTCACCTCCATGACCAACATAAACCGGAAGTCAGCTAGCATGTGAACCAAGAAAATCAGCCTTTAGGGCTAAGTCCTGCAAAATAATCTTCCAGGCTTTTACAAACAAATATAAAAACTAAAGTTTTAGAAGCAATTTGTGACAGTAAAGGTAGGAATGCACACATTGCCCTCAAACTTAGCCCTCCTGAGAAATCTAGCACCTACATTTTTCACTCATCAAAGAGGGCAGCGAATAGCAAAAGAAATCATGGCTGAAAGAGAATTATATTAATCAAAGCAATTTCTGGTAAAAGGAGGCATGGAGATCTCTATGCAAGTTATAGAAAGAAAGCTACACTTTTCAAACCACTGAATTGAAAACAAAGCTTCAAATAACTATATGATTTGACAAAGATACTTCAAATTGCTCAGGAAAATCTTTTCTTTACAGTAATGTTTCAGGCTATTTAAAACAGAATTTCAGTCGAGGAACTAAACAAAGATGCTAGGATTGGACATAGAAGACAGATGAGTTTGGCTGTTATCCATATAAGAATAGAAGCCAAAATTATGCTGACTATAAATGGAGCCAAGCGATGTCATATAGAATTGAAAACCATGTTGTGCCAAGGAAGATGTTAGTGTTTTTCAATTTTCAGGTTTACTAAGGATCATAAGTTGTTTGATTTCTTAATCTAGTTTACATATCCTAAATATCACTGCAACATGCAAGTCCCCTCCCCCCCCAACTTGTTTTTTAAATTCTAGATTTGACAGTTTGGTCTAGATTCCAAGCCTAACTAGATGGGTGTTATTTTGGTTCATTCAGATATATCTTACCAATTTGTTTTGCATGATTTATCAGAGGCTATTAACTCTTTGGAGTAAAGATAATAATTTAAAATTATGTATAGCTCTTGCTTAGACTAGCAACTGAGTCCATCATGCCCTCGAAGGAGATATACCGGGACTTTACTGGAGGTGAAAGTTTCAAAGGATGTTTTCTTGCTTTCTCTTCCTTGTGCCCTGTAACTAAGATAAAGAACAAGGATCATCTTTGCTTAGCATAATGATGTAGAGCAACCAGACCAAAGAAATATGTGGTGAAATCATTTGCAAGCATGGAATTTGTGAGCATATTTTTGAACATGTTCAAAAGCTCATGTGCACATGTATATTTATACAATTGGGGCCTGTTAACATTTCCTAATACTTTAAATCTCTGAAGTGATTATTATAATATTTGGTATCCTCAGATAAGGATGAAGTTTAACTGGAAAAGGAATTTTTCATAAACCTTTTAAAGGTTGCCATTATTTTCTTTGTAAATCTACAGATGATAGCTAAAATAATCAAAATCTTCCAGAAGATAAACCTCATAGTGTTAAATGGCATTTGTATATTTGTACCACTACTTTGTTTCAGAAAGGACTTCCAGAGAGTTGTAAAGGTATAGAACATGATACAAAGTAGCACAAGCTAAAGAGTAGCATAACAAAAACTAAGTGGGATTAGAAAAATATGTGTGTGGGTGCGTGTGTGTACTGTGGTTTGTTTTTATTGTTAACAGGATGCAAAACAACCCAAGCAGTGCCATTAAATGTTCAAGTTATATAAGGCAGTGATAATGATAATAATATATGCCAACATATTTTATAAATATTATAGAATAATACACATGAAATATTATTATAATTATTTCATCTGAGCCTATAAACACCCAGAAGAAAGAAAAACATATTGGATTCAATTATTTGTTTCAATGTTTTAAAATCAGAAAATCTGTAACATTTTTCTTAAAATAGACCTTTAAATATCATTTTACTCTTCCCCAACTCTGTCGTTAACAAGACTTTCTTACGATAATCACATTTTCATTGAATTAAAGGTACTTTTCAGTGATTTGGTCACCCAATTCAGGAACCTGGAATCCACCTCAAAGCCTTAAGTCACCATCTGAATCATATCTCCTAATCTCTGCTGCATATCAACTGTCAGGTGTCTAAACTGCATCAGTCTGCATTCCTGAATCTCTCAGACAGCCTGCTTCTTCTGCATGTGCTTCCAGACCTCAGAATATTGCTGGTAAGATCTGTGGTCCTAGTTTCTTGTCTTGCTTCTCTTCTCTCTCATCCTGTACATCATTTACACATCAGTTTTCCCAGTTCTCCCTTATTGCAGCTTCTCAGTTCCTTCTGAATCTGCTTTGGGTCAACTGTGTGAACAGACACCTCTGCATTTGACCACTCCCTGTTACCCCACCTGGTTGAGCTGCTCTAATTTCTCACGTTTGCCCTCATCCCTCCAGACCCACTCAGGATTTTAGTACATATTTCCTCTCATCTCCTTCTAATTAGGATATTCTATTCTATTCCTCTTCCTTTTTCTATCAGAGTCCTTTCCAAAGTAACCACAACAGCCCTACCATAGTAACTTCCAAATTATGGGAAAAACGAAAAGCATCTTCAAAAACAAGCTTTTTAGCCATTCATGCATTTACTTTCTCTGCTCTGCAAACACAACCACTGCCTTGTGGAGCTCATAGTCTGGCAGTGCAAGAAATAATTAGTTTTGATATGATATATTAAGTTTTAGGATGGAAGAATGTCTCAAATACTACAGGAGCCCAGAAGAATCTGGAGCAGGGGAGGAGCGTGAATAGTAACTTGAGGGATTTGTCTGTTCATAAATCCCTGTATATTGTATACAATATACAGGATGTATATTTTTCACTTCCATGGTGAGAAACAGAAAAGAAAAACAGTTCATATTTTCTAGTGCAATTCCCCCAGATGCCTTATATCGGGTTTCCCACAAAACAGCCCCTGAGGTAAGATTTAGGTGCAAGGTAAACTTTGGAGGTAAACCCAGGAAGCATGGTAATGGAATGGGAAGATGAGGCAGGGAAGGGAGGAAGGCCAATAAAAGGCCTGTTAATTAGCAGTTCACCATTGGGCTCAATCCTGATGGAGAGCAGGTTAAACATAAAGGCCATGTTAAATATAACCTCAGGTTTGCCCCACCAATGAGCAAGAGAGCTGGTTTACTGATAGAAATCTTCCGTTCCTCATTAGTTGGGAGTTGTTCCTGGGAGCAACTCCTGCCACTAAGAAGTGTCAAAAGAAAATCCTGAGGATCTTTTAACTGATTGACTTTGTCCTGTTTTTGCTATGATCTCTGAAGATTTTCTTTTTAAGAATAGCATGTGCTTTCTTCATAATAAGTGCTTGTTTTGCTAGCATTATCCTAAATTGGTACCATATTTTTGTAAGGAGATTCAGTAATGTGTTGCAAACAAATGCATGCCCTTTGACCCACATAAGTCTACCTCAAGATGCTTTTCCTTAGGCAATAATTATGAATATGTGCTAATATCTTTCTTATTTTACAGAAATATTAATTTTTGTAGAAATTTACAGAACACTTAAAAATATGTAGAAAAAGAAAGTTAGCAGCACTGCCACAGTGGAGTCATAAATAGTATTTATATTAAATATAAAGTATTTTTTAAGAGATTTATTTATTTATTTGAGAGAGACTTCCTCCTCGTCTTTCTCCATACTCCATTGTTAAAAATTTGTCTTCAAAATTTACTGACAGGGTTTCCCACAAGGACTATAGTCAAAAATCACTCAAATATGTCTATTTGGAGAGAAAGTTTGTGGCACACAAGTACCTCAAGGCTGTCCAAGTCCCAGAGCTTCTCCTGGAGTTCATACCCCCATTTTCATGTCCCCTGCATACCAATGCTAAAATGGCCACACTTAGCATCAGGTTTAGAGACATCTATACTCAGGCAGTCTTATTTCACACCTTCTACTCTTCCAATTTCCAATTTCCACTCTTACCTTTCCATTCAAGACTAATTATTTCATCTTTGCTCTGGTTCTCTTTCCTTTCTGCTTCCATTATGCTCTCTAATGAGCATTTGAATGTGCTAAGTCTCTCCCCTCTTAAAACAAAACAAAGTTCTCTCATATCCATGTTTTCTAATTACTGACCCACTGATTTTCAATTCACAACATAATGTTTTGACAGAGAGGACTCTATTTTCTCTACCTAATTCTCATCCCTCATTCACTCCTCAGCCCTCTGTAATCTGTCTGCTCCAGGGACCTATTCTCAGCAAGGCCACCAGCCATTCCCTCGTTTCAAAATTCAATCATAACTGATAGCATTTTTCATTGTTCTTGGCTGCCATGATGTCACAGTTCTTTTTTTGGTTTGTTTACTTGTTTTATTTTATTTGGTTTTATTTAGTTTGGGTTTTTGTTGCTGTTGTTGTTGTTGTTTTGTTTTCTGCATATCCTGGCTTCTAAATTCCCTCTGCGGCCTCTCCATGACCATATATTTTATGGTGTCTTCCTCTAGGTGCTCCTTACGTCTTGCTGCTCCAATGGATCTAAGCAAGGCCCTTTTATGTCTCATTCTACACACTTTACAATTACAAATTTCAACTCTTATTTATGTGTTAATGACTACAAAAGTCTATAACTTTATTCCACATGGTTCTTCTGAGCTCAATAAACACCTATTAATTCATTCAAAAAATTATTTAATGAGTGTCCACTATGTTGTTAAGCAAATTGCTACGATGTTAAAAACACGATGATGAGCAAGGATGAGCAAGGAACAAGAGCTTATATTTTGGTGGTGAATATAGACAATGAATAAATAAGCAAACAAATTTTAAAAAGTGATTTCTATTGTTATAAGGGCTAAACAGGGACTAAGAAACTAGCGTGATCAAATAACCAGGGAAAGGATGGTTTGTTTTGAGAAAGTAGCCTTGAAGCTGATAGGAGATGAAATCAGGCAAAAATGCCTGTTGAGGGGGTTCCAGGAAGTATAAATGCTTTGAGGCAGGAAAGAAGTTGACATGTTTGAGAAATAGAGATCAATGAGTCCAAATATTAAAATTAGGGTATGATAGGAGGTTGAAGTACCCTAGAGCCATAAAGGTCTTTGTAGCCCATCATCTAGAGTTTAGATTTATTTCAAAGGCAATGAGAAGCCCCTGAAGCATGTTTAGCAAGACAGATATACATTAATTTAAAAAAATACTTTCTATTTATTTTTTCTTTAAGTATTTTATTTATTTATTTGCCAGAGAGAGAGAGCGAGAAAGCACAAGCAGGGGGAGTGGCAGAGGGAGAGGAAAAAGCAGGCTCTCCCCGCTGAGCAGGGAGCCTGACACAGGGCTCAATCCCAGGACCCTGAGATCATGACCTGAGCCGAAGGCAGATGCTTAACCAACTGAGCCACCCAGGTGTCCCAAAATACTTTTTTTTTTATACATACATATATATATGTATGTTACATTTTCTATACCATTTGACAGTAAGTTACATAAATGATGGTCTTTTATTTCTAAATATCTTATTGAGTATTTTCTAAAATTAAGGATTTTGTTTTACATAGTCATAGGACAGTCATTCATTTTAGTAAATTTAACATTGATACATAACATTTTTCCTAATCTATTGTTGCTATTCTAGTTTTATGAATTTACCTATTAATGTCCTTTACAGCATTTCCTTATGCCAATACAGGGTCACATAATGCATTAGTTTTCAAATCTTTCAGTCTCCTTTATTCTAAAGGAGTCCTCTCTGACAATGAAATTTTTGAAGGACACAGTTCCACTTTTTAGTCAAACATTTCTCATGTTTGAGTTGTCTGATTCATGATTAGTTTCAAGTTTATGCATTCCTGGATGGAATACTGTACATCTATGTTGTATCCTTCACAGATTATTACAGACACACGATATCTATCTTCCCGTCAAGGTTGTCTGATTTCACTATCATTATAGTCACTAGCCTTTCCCTTGCTACTAAAAAATTGTGCAGATATATTTTAAGACCATGAAAATATTCAGCTCTTCATCAGAATTCACCTCCTCTAAATTTAGCCTAAATTGATAATTCCTGCTTATACCAGTGTTTACAGTGATGTTTACAAGACGATGGTTTTATAAACCCTAGCATTCCCTTTACATTTATTAGTCAGCATTTAGCATTCTACTATAAGCAAAAACCCTTGCCATGCCTTATTTATATATGCTGCAGGATATGTATTTTAAAGAATAATTTTGGTTGCTGTTTAGAGTATGGTTTAAGTGGGATAAGAGTGGAAGGGAAGGGAGATCAGTTACTTGGCTATGATGAGTTAAGGCAAAAGGTAAGATCTTAAATGAGATTAGTAGCAAATGAGCTAGGGATAAATGGATGAATTTGAAATAGGGTTGGAGTTCAAATAAACAAGATTGGTTTAGATAAATGGATGAGAGATAAGGAATCTTCCAGGTTTCAATCTTGAACAACAGGATGGTGTTGCCATTGGAAAAAATCAGGGGTTAAAGAAGCGTTGGGCAAAGATGAGATTGATTTCAAGTCTGCTAAATTTAAGGTGCGTCTCAGACATTGAAGTGGCCATGTTAGGTAGGCAGTTGCATTTTCTTTTTTTTGTAACTCAGGATTTTTTTCCTAGATTGGAGCTATATATTTAGAAGCCAAGATCATATAGAAGATACCTAATCATCGAGCGTTCACTTAGGAAGAGAAAGAGAAGAGAGTCTAGGATAGACCTGGGCTCATTAGGGTGGGTTTAGGAGAGGGAGCCAGTAAAGAAATATTAGAAGAGCATTCATTCAGTGAAGTAGGGAAAACCAGTAGAGTAATCCCTCATGGAAATGCAGAGAGGGGAATGCAATAGCCAACTGGGTGAAATATACTGAATTCTTCTGAAAGCTGTTGAAATATTCCTCTGGTTACATACCTATGTCCACTTGGATATCCCATAAGAATCTCCAAAAAGTTGAGTCATCCCTGAGTCCTTTTCACACCCATTTTTAATCTATCAAGAAATATACTTTTGAAATATATAACTGAATTTGACCACTTCTCACTACTTCCCCTGCTATTCTTCCCATCTAAGTCACCACTGTTATTCAACTGGCTAAATGTAATAGCTTCATAAAATGGTCTCCATCCTTATGCCTTGCCTCTCTTTGGTTATGCTCAATATAGAAGAGTCCAGTGAAAAAGATAGTTCAGCTTAGCCATTCATCAGCTCTTAGAATAAAAGGCACAGTATGTTTCTGACTTCATTTCCTATTGCTTTACCCCTCATTATCCAGCCACACTGGCTGTCCTGAAACATGCTAGGCAACACTTCACCTCAAAATTTTTTAAAAATCTACATACAGATGGCAAATAGACACATGAAAAGTTGTACAACATTGCTAGCCATTAGGGAATTACAAATTAAATGTGAGATACTTACTATACTCCTATAGAATGGTTAAATAAGTTACAGTGACAATACCAACTCCTGGCAAGGATGCAGAGAAACTGGATCACTTATACATTGCTGGAAGGAACATAAAATGGTACAGTTTGGCAGGTTTTTTGCTTGTTTTTATAAAACTATACAGGAGTCCAGCAATCGGTTCCTTGAGCATTAATTTCAGAGAAATAAAAACTTAGGTTCAAATGTCAAAATTATAAAGATGGAGAAGAGATTAGTGATTACAAGAGGTTAGAATGGGAAAGATGGCAGGAGGGAGGCCAGTGTGGTTATATAAAGGAAGCACAAGGGATCTTCATGGTAATAGAACTGTTCTACATCTTTACTGTGGAGGTATTTATACCTACACATGTGATAAAATTGCACAGAACTAGTTGTACACACACAAGTACATGTAAAATTGGGGAAATCTAAATAAGATCAATGCATTGTATTAATATCAATCTCCTAGTTGTGATATTGTACTATACTTTTACACAATGTTATGGGGGGGAGTGCAAATTGGGTAAAAGGTACATTGATCTGTATCATTTCTTACAACTTCATGTGAATCTACAATGATCTCAAATGTTTTTAAAGCTATAAAAATTATAAAATCTTTTATAATTTTGAAATATAATTGTATGCAGAGTACATGAATTATAAAGGTGCAGAAGAAGGTGAAAGTAATTCCTTCCTTACGCTATGCATAAAAATCAAATCTGGGTAATTTAAAGACCTAATGTTCAAAGCAAAACAGTAGAGCATTTAGAATATAATATATAAAACTATTTTAATAAACTTGGTGTTGGAAACCAGTTTTTATATAGGATACAAATTTTAAGATAAACACAGAAATAAATCTTACTACCTTAAGAAGTATTTATCAGAGCCGCCTTCTTGCTGGTCCCTCTCTGGATGCCATTCCCTACCATCTGCATGGCTGTCTTCCTCACCTTCTTTATCCAATGTTCACCCTCTCACTGCAGCTTTCCTTGGCTACCCTATGCAAAACTGTAATGCCTCCTGCCTGTTACCATTCACATTTCCCATCTTTCTTTCCTACTTTTTTTCCTCCTTAACATTCAACTCATTTAATATGGTGAACCTCTTTGAGGGCAGAAAATTTTGTCTTTTTTATTTTAATGCTATACTCCCAGCACTTAGTCCAATAGTAAGTGGCAGATAGTAAACACTAAATAAATATGAGCTAATGAAGAAATCTTCTTCTAAGCCTTCTCTGGCTCCTGTTTTCTCTTTCTCAAACAACCAGTGCTCAAACAGAAAACTATGTGCCATATTAGATGGTCCTCCCACCCACCCTTCACACTCAAGTCCTATAAATGTTTTGAACATGTTTCTATCCATATCCACTGATAAATTTTAGTTCAGGTTGCTGTCATCTCTGAACTAGCCTGCTGTAGCCACCTTCTGACCGGCCACTCCATTTTTTTCTCCTGTGTTATGATCCTTTCACGGCAGCCCAAATGGTATATATATAAATACCAGTTAAGGAACCATTTTTAATGCAGTGTCTCCCATTGTCCTCAGGATGAAATGCAAGTTCTTTTTTTTCTTTTTTAAGATTTTATTTATTTATTTGACAAAGAGAGGCACACAGAGAGAGGGAACACAAGCAGGGGGAGTGGGAGATGGAGAAGCAGGCTTCCCACAGAGCAGGGAGCCCGATGTGGGACTCGATCCCAGGACCCTGGGATCATAACCTGAGCCGAAGGCAGACACTTAACTGACTGAGCCACCCAGGCACCCCAAAATGCAAGTTCTTTAATGTGATTCCAAACCCTTCATTTCTCCATCCTCCAGTCTCATCTCTAGCCCAGTCCTGTAAAATTTCCTTCCCTCCACGTCCTCCCCCCACCCCAATACTATTCCTCATCTCCTTATCTTTGCACTTGGCTCATTTCTACTGTCTCTTCAGGTCTCAACCTGAATATTTCTTTCAGGCAGTCTTCCCATTCCCCTTGATATCCTGATTGAGTTCTTTCTCTCTCCCCCTGATAATGCTGCCCGAGCAACATGTACTTCCACCATGACACCTTATCACACAAAATTTAATTGCCTGGATACTTGTGTGTGTATATGTCCCGGGCCAGATGTAAAGAATATGATGGTAAAGACCATGACTGTCTTGGCCTTGATCCCAGAAGAATTTCTAGTGCTTTCCAAATTCCTGCAATATGATATATAAATGCTCAGCAAATGTATGTTGAATGAATAGTGCCCTTTCTACTCCATAGTAAACCCTGAGTTTATAATGGAGAGAATCAACTGATAATAGAGTGTTAAATTAAAAAAAAAAAATAGAGTACTATGGTCAGAATGTGAGTCTCTGAGAACCAGGTGTTGAATGTAAGTGTTGAATCACTAAAATCTACTTCTGAAACTAATATTACACTGTATGGTAACTGGAATTTAAATAAAAACTTTAAAAAGAAATAGAGCACTATGGTCAGAATATGAGTCTTTGAGTAAATAACTTCATGAACACATGCAATTAGCATGGTCATGGTATTTTCTATAAATCATTCACAACTTTAAAGATTTGGAATTCTTATCATTATTATTCTTATTAAGAGGATAGCACTGCAACAAATCAACAGGGCTATTTTCCTCCATGCTTCCTCGGTATTATTATTTTCAACACTGGAGAACAGATACAAACGTAGACACAAGATGTTAATGATCATAAAATTTCCATTTCAAAACATTCAGATTTTATCTATTTCTGAAAAAAATATGTTGAATTTATGCAGAAGTTTAACCTACTTGAAATAAATCTCACGTTAGTAGATTCAAAACAATGTCTAAATGTCAAGTAATGGTGCTATTTCTGATTTTTATTAACTCTGATAAACAAAATCTACAATTGCTTGCAAAAAGATGACCACTCCAAAATATCCAGGTTGCTTTCATTATTTTCCTTCTTTCTTCTGATCTGCTAATCCAGAAAACATGAGAAGAACTTATTTCAGTGCAATTCATAACTGCTGCTAAGAAGGGATGTATTAAAACAAGGCCCTTTCCAAAATCATATTTCTCCTAAAAAGTAGAATATTTCTTTTACACTGAATATGGCAGTAAAATTAAAGGCAAAAGTTATGCTATATATTCCTGAATATGGAATAAAAGTACTCTTAGATTCAGAGCTTACCCTATAGTCAGGGGTTCCTAACATTGAATAATATCAGGGAAACATTTGATGACAGTCCTGACAATCACAGAGGAAAATGTAGTGAAAGGGGTACACTTAGGCACATATGGTGAGAACTGCCCCCTATTCAGGGCTTCTGGAAATTGATATGCTCCCAGACTGCCAAAATTGCAGGGTGTGATCTCCCTCTGGAGTCCAGAGAGTTTCCTCTGGGAGATCCTGGCGCTAGGACATATGTGTCAGGACACTTACAGAGGGTAGGCTGAATGGACAAGAGTGATACAAGCTGTCTGATGGTCACAGAAAGTGAGACATTCTTTATCTTTCAGTGGGTGGGGGCATTCTGCATGGAGAAACATTAGCAGATCATGGCCATGCAAATGGTTCCCCAAGAGCACTGGCTTCCCCAGAACAAGACTTTAGTCGCTAAAACTGTTAGAAATTGTGTTTTTACGCCTACTGATGACTTTAAGCTGTACACTGACATGCTAAAAGAGAATTTTTAAAGTAGCATTTAGGGGAGGTGGATTGAAATATACTAAAACATATTTATAAGGGATTATGTTTTTCAATGTTCATTATTATTCCTAAACAGAAATGTTGAAGGTTAAAAATAATGCTATTCAAGATTCCTCAAGGATAAGTCCAATTGTTTCTACCAAAAAAAAAAAAAAATGGCAGTTATTATTTTGGCAACCAAGCAGTGTTAAATTTAAATGAAAGTTATGTATGTTTTTGTATTTGTGTAAATGTGATTCATGTATTACACACAGAAAAAGGGCTGCTACAAGAAATTCCACAGAAATCCATATGTTATTATTGTCATGAAATTCTATGGGAATGACAGTATTTCCAGAGACATCCATTCCCAGCAGAAAAGGGTATGGACAAACCAACAGAACCAGAAAAAGGAAAGGCCAAAGCAAGCACAAAGAATTGTAAATAAAAGGACATACTATCCAAAAGCTAGGCATATAAAAAATACCATCAAAGAAGCAAACCTGGTCAGTTAGGCTTTATTATATCTGACAATAAAATAAAAGCTGGGCTTTCTTTTTTTGCTCTGTTTCTCACTACCTCAACCACAATAGTCTTATGACATCTTAACTCTAAATATATATGTATATTATATATGTGTATTTATGTACATACACACATATAAATTTATATGTACATATATATTTTTAAATATAGAATCTCACTGTTTTGAATTTACAAAATATTAAAATTCATTTTCCTCTGAATGGTTGGAACATAAGCTACTCTGATTAAGTAAATGCTATATTTGGCTTAACTGAGATTTATTATATATAATGTGTGATGTATCCAATTTCACAGACTGAATATGATAAACAAACACAATACACTTATAGCCTAAATATCTTTAATCTCTTTCTTTTTGGATGATTCAAAATATGCTTGTATGTCTTCCAGTAAATATGTTATCAGAATAATTATTATTTTAAATTATATTTTAAATTAAAGTATTAGTAATAAACATTGAATCAGAATGCTATTTAAGTTTACAATTCTAATTAACAAAATGAAAATATTTCCATATTTAAAGCATGACTGTACTGTTTATCTTTATATTTGAAATTGGCCACTATACAAATTATGGCCTTTCAGGAGGTGGTCTCCTAAATTCAGATGTCTCAAGTCCAGTCCTTAGTATTTTTCTTTCTGCCTTTGACTATTTATTGACCCCTCACAATTGTATTACAAAAGAATCGACATTTTTAAAAAGGAAAACAAAACATCAAAACACTATTTACAATTTATAATATGTATTAGGTCTACTATATTCCTCATTTTATAAGATTTTATTTATTTATTTATTTATTTATTTACTTATTTATTTTAGAAAAAGGGAGGGAGGGACAGAGGGAGAAGGAGAGAGAGAGAATCTCAAGCAGACTCCACACTAAGCGTGGAGCCTAACACAAGGCTCCATCTCCTGACCCTGAGATCATGACATGAGCTGAAATCAAGAGTTGGACGCTCAACCGACTGAGCCACCCAGGCGCCCCATGTTCCTCATTTTATAGACAAGAAAACTCAGTTGTGGGAGTCTAGATGCACAAAGCAAATAAGTGGTAGATTCCTAAACTATCAGGACTGACTGTAAAGACAATCATTTTGTTCTGTAAAATGCGCCAATAAACAATCTTATATTAACATGGAAGTTTAAAAGTCAGAAATATTACTGTTAAGTTTAAATAAAATGGGGTTCTCTAAGTAGTAGTAAAATATTTCTGGAACAGGGACACTTCCAGGGACTTTGCATTCCTAGCAAGAATGCATGAGGACCCAGCCAACAGAATAACCACAAAGGTGACAGCATGAGTCAGGATGTGAACCTAGGCTCTCTGGCTCCAGAGTTCACACTTGTAAGCAGTGTTCTGAGATGATCTACTACTAGTCAGTTTTGCCAATTACTAGAAATGGTATTAAAGTGGTTGATTAAAAAAAAATCCTTTACACTACTGATTAAAATTATATTTGTGAACTCCCTGCTCTGAAAAAAACTCATTCCCTTCATACCACAGACTATTTATTGGCAATCGGTTATAATAGTTATCCAAACTAATGAGGGAAATTAGTTACATAACATTAATAACAATCTGCTAATCCAGTCAAATGAAGTATTTATACAATGTGATACTTCTATAAATAGAAATATCCTATATAATTTGTTCAAAAATAAAGATATTTTAGAAAGACATACAGTTTTGAAATAGTGACTCCAAATGGTTTAGTATTAATAGATAAGCATGAGTTCTAATTATTATATTAATTGGCTGAATGTAAATGGTAGTTGTAAAGGTCTTGGAAGGGATTTATTCTCTTAATTAGACAAACATTTCCTACAATTATTAATTATATTATGAATTTTCTCTACAAGCTTATTTAAGATAATTCACATACAGAGAATCCAAGCTTACTTTATTGTGAACTGCTTTAAATTCCACATAATAAGAATTCAAAATAGCATTTCCTTTTAGATAACTTAACATAAATGTGTGTATAATATAGATTGGGAAAGATTTATAGTTTTTTAGCTCTCAGAAGAAAAAAACTCAATCAAAAATAGTATAATGATGCCCCTGGATAATTATAATGAAGTAATAACTGACCTTAGCCGTGTACTAAACTGTGACATCTTGAATTCAGTTGCCAATATAAACGACAATTACCAAATCACTCGGTGGTTTAGAAAATCAAACCATATTCTTTCCAGCTATTCTTCTGGCTTGGCATTACCTTCTAAATTTCAGGCTTACCCAGGTCTGCTGTGGTGTAGCAACTGCCTACATTTATTGACAAGCAAATATTTTCTGATCTGTTGCCACAAAGAAAGGATCACCCAAACTGGGAGGCCAGATTAAAATTGAAATCCTGTCAAATGTCCAATTCTCAGCATGACTTATTATTTTGTATTGTCATTTTCTGTACCCACAGAGTTAAGTCTTGTTAATTTTAGCACATTTAAAAGAATCCTAAATCATGGGTTTAAACTAATGGGGCTGAACAGACATTTATTTATCCTGAAAAGCAGGCCAATAAACAATTTTATGTTTCCAAATGCTAATTTGGAAGTTTGAAAGTTAAAGAATGTATTGCTAATTTTAAGTAAAATGGATTACTTTAAGTAGGCAGAAAAACAAACATACACATGCAGAAAAATATTCTTGCATGATCCATGTGATGTACACTTTTAATGACAAGACATAATGGAAAGTAGAGAGCTTCAGTTCTTCAGCTGCCAGGTAGATGCAGGATCTTGGGGAGGGTGAGAAAAAAGCATGGACATGTCTGCATTGCCTCAACTCTTTAGGTCTGAAACAAAATCCATGTCTAAAAACATTAGTTTGAGTAATGGTCTGAAAGTTTGTCGTGATTTACCTGGCACAGTGAACTCGCCTGCTGTTTACACTTAAATCTTTTCCAGTATGCATAACATATTAAGATTAAGAAAAAGAGACAGTGAACATTGATTCCCTTAAATGGAGTTCTCAGAAAGTCGAGAATTTACCAAGTCAGGCATATTTTCAGTCTTCATAAGGAAAGCTTTAATTTACAATCACTGTGAAACCCCATGATTCACTAAAATAGTACATTGTCAAAAGTACCAAACTATTGGGAAAAAGATGTTAATGTGATGATATTTCTAATTTTAGTCTATCCCTATATTACAGTCCTATAGCACCTTCCCTCCAAAGAGATCAGGATGTTTTATATTTAGAAAAAGACGGAAATGCAAATCAAAGTGAAATTTCCCCCAGAATTATGTTGAAAGATGAAGAGTCATTAAAAAAAGAGATAAAGGGCATTAGAAAAAAAAATAGAAGCATGAGCAATAGGAATCCATGCAGGTCCTGGCAAGTAGTCTGACTTAAGTGCTATGTTTCTATACTCTCTAAATTTAATAGCAAGAAGAGACATCAGGGATACTGTCTAAAGGAGACCTCATGTTTGGTCCAATCTGATGTGTCTTCATGTAGCACTATAATTTGGCCATTTCTATCAGTCCCCAGTATCATTAAGGCTCAGTTCATAATTTCCATTGGAGAATTATACAATAGCCAGGTTTGTTTTATGAGTTTTATTTTGCACAGGTGATCTGGTACCTGATGACAGTGGTAGGGAGGGTCACTCAGAGAATACTTTGCAGCTATTACAGACATCTTTAGGGATTCAGGTATTTCTCAGAAGTTATGAGCACGATAGCAGACTTTCGCTATTTGGGTATGGTAAGTGTTTTGTGATGTCAAAAGATTCCAGTCAAAACTACCAATAATTCAGAAACACTTAAATTTCATTTTTACTTGTCTAATGGTATATATATATATATATATATACCATATATGTCATATATATAGACATGGAATCTGAATTAAGATGGCTGATGTTCAAATCATACTATATTAACATCCACTACTTACTACCTGAATTGCCTTGGGCAAGTTATTGAACTTCTGTGTCCCAGTTTCCTCATCTGTTCAAACGGGCATAGAATACACCCTATCTTATAGGTTGTTGTGAGGGTTACTGTGTGGCACAAAGAAATGTCAGTAAACTTATGTATTAAATGAATAAGAGACATTTTTTGTTCCATCTACTAATAACAGTGAAGAAATCAACTCACTGTCTCTTGACAAAACGCTTATGCCTTGTGTCTAGGGGCTAGGAGGTCATAGTTTGCGAGCCATGACTGTACTATAGGATCCTCCTTAGGGAGTTCTGGCATAAATCCTGACACAAATGAAAGTTTATAGGGATATTTTCAGAGATAGTAAAAGGGAGACAAGACATTACATTGGACAGATCTTGATTACTACAGAGATGCTTTAATATAGACCTATAGAGTAGACAAATACAGTAAAGAAATAAATACAAAGACAGTAACAGTATCCATTTTTATCTTCTACTCAGCAAGTTTCTGTAATACTTTGAAGGCACAAATTCATCTGACTGTCACAAAAATAACAGCTGAACCTGTTATGTTCTTTCAGAGGACTGCAAAAAAATTGCTAACAAGAAGCTACATACATTAGAATATTGCAAATTGTATCATTTTGATGCCTTAGGAAAACTAGAAAATTTTGATCAAGTTTCTTGAAAGAACTGGGAAACACTGCCAGTGGCACTAGAGAACTCCATCATATGTTTCCTAGAGTCAGGGCTGAGAGCACTGAGCAACACGACAGTCTAGAAACCCTGAGAACCCAATACAAGGCCCTAGGATTTGAGGTTTGGTCCTAAGCTCTGCACCAATCTAGTAGGAGGCTAATCTCACACAAGACAAAAATATCAAAAGAGCCTCCAATTCATAACCCAAAACAGTAAATCTTCTATTTTTGAATTCTCATTGTAAATAGCAAAATCCTGATACGAAGACCTGTCATTTTTATTTCTTAATTATGCTGATTCCAAGAAGTAGACCTGAACTGATTCAGAGAATTTGCTCCATGGAAAGGTATCAAATTTGTTCAAACAGGTAAAGAACACTTATGAATATTCAGGTGTCTGCTCACCTTCTACAAATCCCCAGTGAACAAGAAGTTTTATGGCAAACAACATTTTTAAGCCATATTTCTAAACATATACCTTCTGTTGGAAAATATAAATAATTAATTGTTATCTTTACCATCTGGTTGGATGCTGTGATTTAAAACCTGGACTACTCTCTGCTTTCTAGTTCAGATTTTTCTTATTCTATTCACTTACACCCTCACCTCAAAGACTTGCCTGAGATTAAATGAACATTCTGAATCCTCTAACGGGTAGTGTCAGTCTGGCTGCCCTCCCACATGCATAGTCAGCACTTTGAGACTGGCACTTTTCTTCATTGATTGATAAACGACACCACTTTCCTGGGTTCACAGTCAGAGACATAGGAACAGACAGTCCGGCTACACCGTGGAGATTTATACACATGCACACACACTCCAACTGAAGTTAGAGTTCTTTTTCAAGTAGGGAAGCAATCTAATAAAAAATATAAAGCTATAAAATATTTTACATATCTAACAGTTTCATACACATAGAAATAACTGAGTTTTGTACCCTTGATTCTAGCAGCTTATACCCATTCATTCATTCATTTATACAGTCAACAAATGAGTGCTTATCAGGCATTGAGTTCTATGGATGCTCTAGGAGCTCCAGGTTCAATAGAGGATGTTTCTAAAAGGGAAATAAAACATGCTGTGTTGCTAAACAATGTGCTTGTGGTAGAGAAGTCTGCACAATTAGCTGCATCTGGGGAAGCTCCGGAAACTTCCTAAAAGAAGTGATATTTGTACTTTAGAAGATGAGCACAAGTTAGCCAGGTGAGGGCACAATGTGCATAGAGACACAGTTATGAAAATGCTTGGTGTAGCTGAGGTGTCTAAGCTGAACCCTGGCAGGAAACAGTGGTGAGTAACCTAAGTGATCAGAAATGAGTCCAAAAAGGCAGATGGAGGCCAATTTTGCACACTCCATGTGCAAAACTACAAATTTAGATAATATCCTATAGATATCTTGCAACCATTAGAGATTTTAAAATTTGGGAATGACAAGTTTACCTTGTCATTTTTTTTAAGGCAATAATTCTGGGTGTTTTATGGAGAATGAATTGGAGTGCAGAATGAAACTGTGGAAACTGGATCCAACAATGTTAAATGAGACTGAGAAAGAAAAGCCTAGAGCTCCCAAATAAGACAGTGGTAGAGAAGGTTTAGTCACATATGGAATGTTTTAAAGATAATAATTCATATGACTACTGATTACCATTATAAAAAGATTTACCACTTAATAGAATTAAAGATGTATGTAAAAATAATTGAGTTTATCATTTTAATTTTACTGCCTCATATAGAAAGGCTACTTATTCTTGCTTTCTCTGTTACCTTACCTTTCATTGATTTCTAAATACACATCAGTTAGATTTCTGTGCACACAATTATATTTTAACTATCTCAGGAATTGCCTAACCTCATGGGTACTTTTACAGGCCTTTTCCATACCTTCCTGTGGCATATGATATGGCTGATCATGTCCTCTTCTAGAACTCTGTCTTCCTTTGGCTTCCCTGCCATTATTCTTTCAAGGATACTATCCTATTTCTCAGACAACTTTTTCTCAAGGCTCCATGTTGCCTTCTCCTCATTATGTCCCTCCTTAAATGCTGGTTTTTCCCCAGTTCTGTTTCTTCCCCAATCCCTTCTTAGTCCTCCAAGCTATTTCATTCACTGCTTTGTTATTAATTGTTATGTATCTGGTGATGACTCCAATTAGATATTTATTCAACAAACATGCTCTAAGCACCTACCTTGTGCTAGGCTCTACAGTACATGCTAGGATTTTGTAATAAATAAATCTAGTCTCTTTCTTCAAGGCATAAATTGTCATTCACTTTAAAGAGAAGTGGGAGAAGCTCAACAGCAGGATATGATGGAATGATATTTCCAACAGAGACAAATTATGTTTTGTGAGGGATAGAGGATGAGTAGAAGTTAGTTAAGCAAAGGGATCCATTTCTGACAGAGGAAATATGGGAAAAGTAGAACCACTCTACGCCTTGAATTTTATCCTTTATCAGGATTTAGGATATAGAGTGGCAAGTGATGAAGTTGTGAAGAAGACAGGGTTCAGATGAAGCAGAGCCTTGTAAGACTTGTTAAGAAGCTTAGGTTTTATTTTGTGGGTAATGAGGAGCCACTGAAGTGCTGATCACTCCAGCAGGTATGTGGAGGAATGATTAGAAGGGGGCAATGCTAGAGTCAGGGATTAGTTAGGATGCTGCTGCTTGATAGTTAATATGAAAGATAATAAAAGGCTGACTTAATAGATCTGTGGTAATGGGATGGAGAGAAGGGGACAGTTTTAAGAAGTGTATAGCAGATAAAACCAACAGGATTTAACAGTTGATTTGATAAGACATGAGGAAAACAGACAATCTGGGGAATCTGCTAGGTTTCCTTAATAGTTGTACCATCAATAAAGGAATAAAAGTTTACTTATAGCATCACTGGGGAAGGGAGCAAGACAGATAATGAGTTCACTTCCGGACGTGGCCCATTTTAGAAGCAGATAAGACATTCAGATAGAAAAAATCCAGCAGTTCAGTCATATGAGCTTAGAAATTCTAGAAAGTCTGGTATGGGCATAGAATTTACTAAGTGCTCTAAGTGCTCTGTGATATTTGCTCAATTTATTTCTCCCATTT
This sequence comes from Callorhinus ursinus, assembly GCF_003265705.2. Lineage (NCBI taxonomy): Eukaryota > Metazoa > Chordata > Mammalia > Carnivora > Otariidae > Callorhinus > Callorhinus ursinus. Next base: position 7,035,509 of record NW_027397070.1, read on the forward strand.
CACAAAAACTTGCCAAAACTCACACAAATTATAAATATTGGAACCAGGATTTGAATCCCTAGTTCTAGCATCCATGTTCTTAACCACTCTACCATACTAGTTTTTACATATTTTCAGTAAATGAATTGATGAAAAGTAATGGCATCAGTCAGGGAGAGCATGTGAAGTGATAAAATCAGCAGATCAAGGGCAGTGCTCCTGAAAATACCCCAGCATATGTGGGAATGGAGGTAGAAAGGAGAAGTCTAGGAAGAAGACAGAAATAGAGGGACCAAAGACTCCAGTGTCATGGAAGGGAGTATGTGGTTTCTCAATGAAGAAGGAGTCAGCAATGAGGCCAAAACTACATCTCTAGGTACATTCTGTATCATCAGCTCTAAATACATGATAAAATTCCCTTAAGACCTATCCACCTTAATGCTTCTCAGGCATCTCAAACTCAGCCTGCCTCTAGGCATCATACCATTGCATCCCATACTCTAGACCAGGGTTTCCTAACCTCCACTGGAAACTGACATTTTAGGGCTAATTATTTTTGTTGTGTGGGACTGTCCTGTGTATTTTAAGATGTTTAGCAATAGCCAAGGCTTCTGCGGAGTACATGCTCATAGCACCCTTACCCCGAGTTGCAACAACCCAAAATGTTACCAGATATTGCCAAATATCCTCTGGAGCAAATAACATCCAGTTGAGATCCATTGTTCCAGTCCCATCCAGATAACCTGTGGTTCTCTAAAAAAACAGAGTTTTGCACATACCATTCTCTGGAGTGGTCTTCTCCCGACTTTCCTGCCAAGGTGCTTTCTGCTCACCTATGAGTACCCAGGTTGTGTCACCATGACTGCAAACCTTTCCTTGGTGCCATCATAGTACCCTTATATGTAATACTTTAATTCCACAAATGGCATTTTACTACAGTTATTTCTGGGAATTTGTTTTCCACAACTGGACTACTGCAAGTTCCCCCATGCCTGGCACATATAAATTGTTCAATAATGTTTGCTTAAATAAATGAGTGAAAGAAAATATTTGTATTTTTTTTACAAATGGAATATTAACACTTTTGATTAAAGTTTTACCATGAGAAGCTATCTTTTAGAAGCTAAGAAAGCATTTCTGAAAAAAAAAAAGAAAGCATTTCTGACTGATTCTTTTTTGTTATTTTTAGGATATACTCTATTTTTCTATGTCAATATATTTCTGCTTGAGTCAATATCAGTAACTATCCTTGCTATTTTAATGTCTTATTAAATTTATTAATAATCATAAATTACATTTAATAATCAGAATTATGTTAGATTTAACAATATAAATAATATAAATATATTATTTACTTTAATCACTTTCAAAATTATCAATTTTAATGAGATATTTTATATATTTTAATATTTTAGAGCATGTGCACAGAAAATATGTTCAGGATTTTCATCAGTCTTTTCAGTGTTCTTAATATGTTTTCTGTCTACATATCATTTTTTATCAGGGGACCATAAAATCAATTCAACTTGGAAATTCCTACATGTCTTAGTGTGGAAGGTAAATGTGGTCATTCCCATTTTGTATTTGAAGAAGTAAAATGCAATATTATTTCCTAGAAATGTCTTGACAATCCTGATTAGCACTAGCAGCATCTGTCACAGACTTGCTGCCATGATACAAAGCTGTTAGAAATACTAACTGGGATAACCAAACCTTACTGGACAGGGCTTCAACTCTACGAGAACACACTGAGAAGAATCACATGTGAATTAGTTGTCAGAGAATTTCATAAGGTCTCAAATTCATACTGAGCTAATAGAAGACTGCTTTCCTCTAAGGTCTCAATATTTTATGTCTATTGTCACCATAGGATTCCATTAAGATTTGTGGTAAAAGTTAGAGAATCCTAAATGCACTCAAGAGAAAGTTAACAAACTAAACTAACAAAAGAAAATGTGTCTTATTAATAAGACACATGACTTCTTCATAATCCCTTTTGTAGTTTTAAGTCTAGGAGCATCAATTCATCACCAGGGAACCACTATAATAGCATTGAGATTTAAGTCCTAAATTACAAAATTCTCAACAAATAATGAAATTGAATCTACTGGCAATTACAGGAATATAGCAGCAAATAGCACCTGGCATGCACTTTATGACTTGCAGATTGAGGCCAAATCCTTGGTTCAACTTCACTGGTAGACTCGGGGGTTCAAGGTGCCCATCAAATTACCAAATTTGAAAGACAAAATACTTTCCAGTTGTGAGAATTATAAACCACTGGAATCCTTTTTAGAATAGTAATTTTGTATTGTAACATTAAAAATATGAATATACTTTAACCTAGTCTTTAGGTTTCTGGACCCAATTTCAATGTGTATGTGTTGGGGTGAGCTTCCCATACAACACCAAGCAATTCTGGGACATCAGTAAGGTGTTGAGAATTCAGCTCAATTCTGACCGACACTATCTACCTGGAGATAGTGTCAGATTCCACAGTATGAGGGCTCAGTCCCACAAGACGCCCCTCCCCCTCCCCCCACAGCCCTACTTCAAATGCCAGTCACAACGCCAAACTGTTGCCTTTGCTTCTGACAAACTAGCTACACCCTCCAACTCAGGATGCCAATTCCAAGTCCGGGTTGTTACGTGTACTTCTGAATCAAATGGTTAGTTTCCAACAACCTCCTCCTTGGGTTCAATTAATATGCTAGGGCAGCTCACAGAACTCAGAAAAACATGTTACTTCCCAGTCACCAGTTTCTTATAAAGGATATAACAGAGGAACAGCCAGATGGATGAGGCATAAGGCAAAGTATGGGGAAGGGAGAGGAACTTCTATGTCCTCTCTAGGCATGCCGCGTCTCCCAACACCTCCACATGCTCACCTACTGGAAGATTCTCCAAATCCCACCCTTTTAGGTTTTTAATGGAAGTTTCACTACATAGGCCTGATTCATTAAATAACTGGCCATTGGTGATTGATTCAATCTCTTGCCCCTCTTCTCTCCCTAGATATTGTGTGTGGGGAATGGGGGGTAGATATGGATGTAGGTGTGGGGGTACTGAAAGTTTCAACCCTCTAATCATATGGCTGGTTCCCCAGCAACCAGCTCCCATCCTGGGGTTACCTAAGGGCTTTCCAAAAGTCACTTCATTAACATAACAAAAGACACTTTATAGCTCTTGTCACAGGAAATTCCAAGGGTTTTAGGAGCTCTGTCCAGAAATGGGGTCAAAGACCAAACATACATATTCCTTATTATAAATCACAACATCACCTAGCAATCCCACTAGTTACTTGTGATAGAAATATAAGAAATCTTTCCACAGAAACAAAATCACCAATATGTACGGACCTACAAACGATGATGCTTATCACAGCATTTTCTTTTGTAATGCCCAAAAATTAGAAACAATTTGAATGGTCATCCATGGGAAGTAACTGAATAAATTATGGTGTGTCCATAATATTATGCAGTTATTAAAAAGAATAAAAGAATGCACTAGGTCTGTGTACTAATCTGGAATGTGTTCATGTTTTATGATTAAAGGGGAAAAGTGAAATTGTAGACCAATGTGTATATGTGATTTCATTTTATTAAAAAAAGGAAAAAAGAAAAAGTATCATATATTTGTAAATGCATATATGTGTGTGTACACAACATATATGTATAAATGTCTGCACACATTTGTATAAGCATTGAGATGAGTATGGAAGGAATCATAACTGTTTCTACTTTTACTGAGAGGAAGAGATGTAGATTTACAGGGAAGAGATAGAGAGACTAAGAAGTTATTATAAATATATACTCCTTATGTTATATATATAATATATACACATACATATATGTATATATACTTGGACTTGTTACAATAAACAGATATTACTTTCATAATTCGAGAAAGTCTATTTAATATCAAGATTTAAAAAAAAAAACACAGCCACAATAACAAAAATCACTTCAATCCCTGAGATCAGCTAACACATATATAAAGAAAGGACTAAAAATGTGTACGACAGAAATCTAGAAGTAGTAGAAAAACAATAACAGTTCAACCATAAGATAGTGGTAACTGTAGTGTGAGGCAGGAGAAATTCTGTCTTAGCTTTTGTGACATCAGGATAATCTACAAGACAGTCAAGAGAATGAGTACTTAACCTGACTTGGGTTTTTCATTTGACATGCTCTTTGACCAAATTTTGTATTACACTAAGGAAATACAATTTGAAAGTTAAGCTGAAGTTAAATCCACAGAGGTCAAGCTTTGGGCCAATTATTAACAGCCTACAGGTGCCCCCACATAGCAGGTGAACTATTTGAGTATATTGGAGACAGTCAAGTATGAGTCTTGGTCCTCTTGGTCAAGGAATTTGTTACATAGATAGAACTAACAAAGGAATTAATTCTTGAGTGATACAGAACAGTAAGGATTCAAGAGCTAAATGTTGTGGTATGGCCTATTAATGCAATAGCAGGATGTAGGAAGCCAGTGAAAATGATTCCATAGTCACCTGAAGAAGGACACCAGAGATAGTACAGATCAGCTGGGGGAGGGAGTCAGCAGGGCATCACAAAATAAAGAAAAGTGATCAGTGAGTACAATAACAGGAAATGAAAGTAGGCTGGAGTAAGTGGAGTGACATCTGAAAAAAGAAGAAGACCAAGATCAAGAAGGAGTAGAGAGAAATGTGTGAGAAGGAGAAGAACAGATGGACTAGAAGATTAAAATGGTCCTAGAATGCCAGGTACAAGTTTAGGCTTGAGATAGAAAACAGGAAATCTGTGACAATTATTTTTAAAGATTTTATTTATTTATTTGAGAGAGATTGAGAGAGTGCATGTGAGCAGGAAGGAGAGGAAGAGGGAGAAAGAATCTGAAGCAGACTCAGCGCAGAGCCTGACAAGGGGCTCCATCTCACCACCCCGAGATCATGACCTGCGCCAAAACCAAGAGTCGGATACTCAACTGACTGAGCCACACAGGTGCCCCGAGCTTGTAAGGATTTTTTTAAGGAGGAGAGCAATGTGCTGTGGAAGGAGGCTATGTCTGGCTATGTACATAATAGAGGAGATGACGAGGAAGGCATGCTATTGAAACATTCCTGGAAGGGAAAGTAAATGTTCAGTCTAGGTATATGCCACCCCAAACTAAGATTGATAACAAAACAACCAGATTGTGATCCCCTTGGAATTTCCCACCCCTTTGTATTCTACAGCCTAGAACTGTACTATACATACAGAGGGATATAATAAATGCATGCTGATAAGGAAAATAGAAGTAAATATAGGATGAATGGAAACATGGGATGAATTTTTAGGGAAAAATCAGATAGAACCTGATTAATGGATATAAGGAATAAAGAAAAAGCTCTAATCAAATATGACTCCAAGATTTCAAGCTTGAAATAATAATAGTAGTATCATTGAATAAGACAAGGAGGAGATATAAAGAAAGTAGCTTTAAGGAAAATCCATTAAATTTTTACATCATAAGTCTATTTTTCTAAGTAGCAATATGCTCAGTATCACTAGTGAAACACCACAACCTCTTCTGACTTTAAAAACAATGGGAAGATGTAGCTCTTTGAGAAAAAGCATCAGAGCTACTAATTGCACACACACCACAGATGTGTCAATTCAACAAACATGACTTGAGAATGACTGTGAACCAGGAACTCTCCGGGTGCTTGGGATGGAAAGCTAAACAAGATGACATATTTGCCTTCAAGGTGCTTACTGTCTCAAGTGTGAGATGGACATCATTTTGCAGAGTTTCTTTATTTAAGTGTTCTGAGAAGTGCTATGAGGTTGAATGGTGATGTAAGAAAACAGTTGGGCATTGAAAGGGAACTAAACAAAACATCTCACAGGAGATGTTATTTGAGCTTGATATTGAAGATACAGCATAAGTAGACAGTTGAAGAAGAAAAAGGGGAGAAAAAGAATATTTACAAATGTGTGATGCACCCACGGTATCACCTGCAAGTAATGTTTCTAAAAAGTGACAGTGCCCCACACTTACCACTGCAGGGCAGCATCTGCTGCCCTTTTTTTGGTACGACCTAATTCAAGATGGACAAAAGAGTTCTATAGGCATTTGCACAACAAAATTTTTAGTTGTCTGGAATGAAGCAGTTACAGTAAGACATGTCCTGCCATTTAAACTGAAGCACAGAAGCATCCAAGAGAAAATAATAGATATGCCCAGAAATCAGAACTATGAGGTGGAAAATAGGTGCTTGAGTGCTCAGCTCCATATACCCTCAATGAATCCTCATTCTGGTCCTTGGCTTCCATTGGCCACTCCCATTTATTTACAATGATAATTTCCCTTTTCTTTAGTTTTTTCTTTCCCTTTTTTCTTTTTGTGTTTTCTTTTGTTTTTGTTTGTTTCATTTAACCCAAATTTTGTTAGAAGTAAGGGAAGTCAACTATACAAATGCTTAATACACATAGGCAATTCAATTTTTTTTTAGGGGTGTGGGGAGGGCCAGAGGGAGAGAGAATCTTAAGCAGGCTCCACACCCAGAGCAGAGCCCAATACAGGGCTTGATCTCATGACCTAAGTTGAAATCAAGAGTCGGACACTTAACTGACTGAGCCACCCAGGTGCCCTACACTTAGGTTATTAGGTCAGTCCACATACATTACTTCACTGAATTCCTCTCAATATTCCTGGTAAGTGGATGTTATTATTCCCATTTTATAGCTGAAGAAATTAAGACTCAGACTCATGCAGGGCTACTAGCAACTAATTAGTGGTAGACCTGGAACTGTGGACCAGATTTTGTTCCAAGGCCATTTTTTCCTCACTACACCATATTGCATTCCAAAAACAGAAACAAAACAAAACAAAAAAACAAAGAAAAGCTGCCTGTATTAAAAACTCACAGAGGCATGAAAGTACAGTGGATGCTTTGAGGACCTGTATCCACTTCCATGTAGCTGGGGAAAGGAACTCACATGAGAAAGCTTTACAAGAAAAGAAGCTTGAGAGTAGGTTAGGGTGAGCTCATGAAGAACCTGTTACGCTAGGGAATTTGAACCTGATTTAGTTACAATGGAGAGTATTAGCTCTCTTTCTCTGTTAAGCTTTTTTTAAAGCCAAAGGAGAGAGGTTATCAGATTTTGTTTAAGAAAGACAATAATGGCAGCATTAAAGATAGATTAGAAAAAAAAAAAAAAAAGATTGTTGAGAAACTCTTGTGATAATCTATGGGAGAGATGGTAAGGGTCTAAGCTGATGGTGGCAAGAGAGATATGAGGTTAGATTACAGAGATATTTCAAATAATGTCCAGGACTCAGGGCCACTTGACAAATGGAAGAATTGAAGCTGATTCCATGGTGTTCAGCTTGGAGACCTGACATAATGGAGATTCTTATGACAGGGTAACTTTGAGGTCAAGAAAATGGCAGAAGTGGGGAAAAATTCCAGAGTTCTTGATCATGTTTTAAAATGGATCCTTTGTACTGCTATCTGAATCATGCAGACATTCGATTCTATCTCACTGGGTTTAACTCTCTTACTAAGGCTCAAAAGACAAATACAGGGCATGTTATTTTGAACATTTCCCAGTTACCAAATTTACTGAACTATGGGTATATACTGTTTTAGGTCTAAATCTAATATTGATCACGGACTTTTAAATTTCTTCCTCAGCTGACTGCTTTGGATCTGGATTTTCCAGAATGCTGAGAGTTCTATTTGGGAAACAAAAGCTGTTCAGAACTGAAATTGGGGGGGGGACCCTCTCCTTTTCAAATCCTGATGTATTATTCCCCAAGGCAGTCTCCTGAATGAATCTTTTTCCTTTGTTGTGTAAGAGCCTTCAAAAGCGATGAAGAACATTCATTTTTCTAACTTGATTTTGTTGCTTTGCCAGGAATAGCACCGGGGTCCCTTTAGTGAGTGAGACTAAGGGCACTAAAATGGTTGGAAATCACTGAAAACAGTAGCAGGTTTATTTGAGCAAAATTGGCGGGGCGGTGTAATATACATTTTTTAAAAATGCATTTTCATTAAAATTAAAAATGAGCTTCCAAACAAACTCTGGAAAGGGCTCCAAATACAGCCTTACAAACCCAAAATGAAATCAATAAAAAGAAACCAGCCAAGCAGCAAGTTGAGAAAACACCAATTAGAGATTTTAACAAACAGAGAAGCTCACTGTGGGGTACAGTTTTTAAATCAGACAAGAGAAATTTGGGCTTTCTTCTCCACCTCAGCACTGCTCTACTGTGCTCTCCCTGGAACTGAAATTGGTGGGATTCAGAATGCACCCCAGGAAGAAACCACAAACAAGCCGGTGCTTTTGGCCTTATATCTGAGCAGATGAAAGCAAATATTATTCTGGTAGCTTTTCATTTTGCCCTCCAAGGAGCTTTGCATTATTATCCATGACTAGGGATTTTAATAGTCAAACTACCACAAATTTGTCAAACACTCCATTTCTGCATGGTTTCAGAGTGCAGCTTTCACCCATGGAGGTATACTCAGGTCTCTAGCCAAAGAACTTGTTGAAGTAAATTATTTTCTGATAGCCTGTCTCCACCTATATGCCTCCATAGATGATCTTACACTAAATAGGTAGGCAGGTGAAGTTCATCTTCAGCCCACCTCCCACGCCAGCTATCGAGCCTGGCCAGACACTCCTGGATGTAGTTCTGTGCCTAGTAGTGCCCAGTCTTCTGCTTCTCCCAGGCTGGTTCCCCTTGGAGTTTATTTGTCCCTCTCCTATTAAAACCACCCTGTCTTATTCTCTGATGCTTAGGAATAAAAATTTGTGCTTCTTTCCTGGTAAGGCAATATAGACTTTCATGAAAAATTACCCTGTCAGAGCTCAGGAGTTCAGTACTTTTGTTTTATCAATTTCATGTTTCAGGCTCTCACAAAACCTGAAGAATAATAAAGCAATTTCTAGGGACACCTGGATGGCTCAGTCAGTTAAGCATTTGCCTTCAGCTCAGGTCATGATCTCAGGGTCCTGGGATTGAGTCCCACGTCGGGCTCCTTTCTCAGAGGGGAGCCTGCTTCTCCCTCTGCCCGCCGCTCCCCCTGCTTGTGCTCTGTCTCTCTCTCTCTCTCTCTCAAATAAATAAATAACACCTTTTAAAAAAAGCAATTTCTTTGTGGTGATTATTTTACTTGGTTATTTCTATCTGTGCATGCATATATGTATGATATATATGCATGTAGATATGTACATACAGATGTGCATATATGTGTAAACATATCTGTGCATATGTAAATGCACACACATATACACATATGTGTGTGTATTGTGTATAAATATATGTATTTTCCCCAAACCCTAAAGCTGTAGTTTTAGGTTCCTATACAATAAAGAAACATCTCCCATGTTAATTGTTTCCTTTTAGCCATTAGTTTTAAGCCAAAGCTCATCATCCTTAGTGACATGGTAGGTTATAGAGATGTTTATTTGTCCAATGCCCACCAATCTAAGAATGTAACTTGCGAGATACATTCAGAATCCCACCATCTTCATCACTTCCACTGGCATTACCCTCACTGTTTTCTTTCCTAATCATTTTCCTTGCTCCTACCCTTGTCTCCATCTGTCTGTTCTCAACACAGCATATAGAGTTATCTTTTTCAAAAGCAGCTCACATCACATCACTCAGACTTTCCAAAGGCTCCTCATCTCCCTTAGGATAAAAAGCACAGTCTTTGAATTGTCTACCGGCTCTAAATGATCTTGTTCCCCTCCTGTCTCTGTCTTACCCACAAGCTACTCTCCCTTAGCTCACCCAGCTCCATCAGCATGGAGATCTTATTGACACTCTTCCCCTAAAGCCTCCCTTCTTCCTACAGTGTTCTTTCTCTAGAATGCAATGAGCTTGGTTAGTTTCCTCACTTTCAAGTCTTTGCTTTAGTAAGGCTTACTTTGGCTATCCTACTTGATATGAATTTGCCCACAAGTACCCCACCACCACCAAAAAAAAAACACCCCAAAACAAATCATCCTCTCTGCTGGCCTGTCCAATTATCCATTTTTACTTTTTTCTATAGCACTTACCACCTTGCATTCAATCTAATTCAGCTATTTCTTATTTTACTGTCTATCTCCCTTGCCAAAATGTAAGTTCTCTGAGGGTAGGGATCTTTGTCTAAATAGGAGCTTGTACATAGTGGATAACCAATAAATATTTGCTGAACAATGTATACCGTCCAATTAATTAAAAGTTGTGGAATGTGTTTTCTATTTCTAATAAATGATGCAGGTGTATATATGTGCATACCATTTTAATTATGAGTTTCTTAATTGAGCATGTGAGGAATAAGATTATTATTTTTATTTTTTGGGTGGAATATGGTTAAAGGAATGTTAGAATATTTTTAAAATGAAGGTTTTAATTGGTTGCATACCCTGGTTCAGTAAACAATATTTAAGAAGCACCTGCCCTCTGTTATGTATACCAGGTGTGAAGTTGAACAAGCCGTGTCTCAGAAATATCAGTGTCAGGTGGAGAAGACTACTTGGAAATAAATGAAAGAACACAATATAGGTTGATAAGTGAAGTGGCAGAATCATACACAAGGAGCAGAAGTGACAAGCAAGAGAGTGATTCAGCAAAAAGTTAGACACTGCTGAGGTTAGAACATGATCCCAGTACCTTCAAGCAACTCTTTTGACCTGAAAACATATATGAAGGTCTGAGATTTTGTTTGTTTTAACTTGTAAAAAAGATCTGAATGCAGGGGCTCCTGAACCAGTCTGTTCTTTGAATGTTCCAGCTTCATTTAGGCTGGCTTTGGACAAAAGCACATGACTACCTCAGAGCTAACACACAGGTGAGGACAGAGTAGCACAGGTGAAGGAGGGGAAGACCAGAAAGAAAAGAGAAAGAACGCTCTTGCCTTTCTTATGATGCCATATGAAGGTTCTACAGTGTAGACATCAGCACTGACCAGCAACCCATGCCCTTCCTCTACTCTATGAGTAAAACACAGAGCAAGGGTCCACTGGTAGTTATGTGAGAGAGAGTAAATGCTCATTCTTGCCCTAGGATTAAAGAGCTCTAGCCACTGCTAGAGCTACCACGGAGAAAACTAACACAGTCAAGTTCATCATCTAAATGTCAATGTGGACCAAAAGATAAGCATAAATTGTGTCTATTTATTTATTTATTTATTTAGTTCCAGGTCGAGTTTTTTGCTTGAGCTAAGTTTCTATGGAAATTCTTACTCCATGCTGTTATGAAGAGACAACTCTGTTTCAACAGGCTTTGGATTCCGGTCCAGGCTCCAGCCTGTCTCAAAATCCAAACAGAATCCTAAAATCTGTTCCTGCCTCTACCAGAACTTGCTGTATTTTCTTTGCCTCCTGCTACCACACAGTTGGATGGACACCAAGTATAGAAAATTTCAGCCTCAAAGGAACATTTTAAGAAAGTTACGAGCCAGATTCAATTATTTGTATAAGAATCATGTGTGAAATAATATTATGGTAATATACCTTGGACACAACTTAAAATAACTCCCAGTTTAAACCCCAGATGCAGATGGATTTGCAGGGCTAGTTTAGCTCTTTTACTCTGTGCCTTAGTTTTCCTAACCATAAAATGGGGATAATAATTAAAATGCCACCACAGAGATTTGAGAGAGCTCTATGTATATTGTACAGTGCTAAGCATGGTACCTGACTCCTAACTAATGCTCAACAGATTAGGTATAATTGTTGTCACAGTGATTATAACTTTCAATCATCAATCCTTAGTGTATATGTTTTGTAAGTTTTCCAACAGTAAACTGGCATCTGAGTATTCTTTTAATTTTCCATACACAAAATGAATCCAGTGATTACCATCACTTCTGTTGCATGGCTATCCACTCTCCCTGGAGGGGAGAGCAGTAGAAAAAAATGACAATGACAATTATTGTAACAGGAGCTTCCTTAACAAAAGGGTATGGCGAAATGTTTATTAATAAATCAGCCTCATCTTGACATGAGAATGTTATCTGCAGAAGCTGATTAAAGCATTGTAAAAGGGAAATCATTTAAGATTTCTTATGCCATAACATAGTATAAGCAGTATACAGATTTAGGAATAACAGTTTTATTTACTAATTACAAAATCCATTCATTTTGTACACATCGCACCCCTTTCTTTCCCCTCTCCTTTCCCCCTCATTAATAGATTTAGAACTGACAGTGCTTTCACTTCTAAGTATAAAGAATCATTTTCTTCTGAACATAGAGACAACTATGAAATCAAAGTTTAAAATATAGTCCTCTTCTAACAGTGATTCAGATTTCCATTAAACCTCCTCCCACCCTCTCAAATTAAAGTTTGAAAAGCAGAGCTCAGAATAAACTGACAAGCACTAGTACTTCGTTCATTTCCAGCAAGGAAGCACCAATTTGATTCCTACCATAACAATTTTTGCTGTTGCCAGTGCATCAAATTTTTTTAACACAGCTTCTCAAGTGATAGAAATCATCCCGTCACTTTGTTTCATAAAATTGACACCCTGGGGAAATGCAAAATAGGGTAAGAACTTAAGCGAAGCTGCTCCTCCAACCTCTGCTAGGTATTCCTGAAATTCTCTTTTCCTCTTCAACTAATGTCATCAAGTCCCAATTGCTTGTTGTTCTTTTCTCCTTGTTCTGCTCATGTGCTACAACATCCCTTGGCTTCCCTCAGCAAGGGAGTTGGTGTTTTAAAAAGTGTTACTCCTAGATCGGGATTCTACTGCAGGCTGATTTGAATGCAGTGACAAAGAAAAAAAGGAAACTTGATGAAATTATTTCACACACAGAGCAATAAACATATGGAATAAATTATTACAGAAGATGATTCAAAGAGTTTAAGAAACACCTGGATTTGTTTCTGGAGGCAGCAGATTAGAGTGATCTGAAATGAAGGCACACTCACAAAGCAAAGTGCTATAAGGCTCCACCTCTTATTGAAATGGCACCTCTTGCACTTAGCAGGAGCACCAGCTACGAAGCAAGTCTATTTTAAGGGAAAGATTTCTCAAAAACCCTGGAAACAAGTCAGACTGAATCACAGGAGCTACCTTCCTAATGGGTTCGGCCTCTGGTTTTAAGGAAAGAGAGTGAATGATGGAAGGTTCTTCTCAAACCAGAAAGATGGGAGGACTATCTGAATATGCAGGAACTAACATTTAGCAATTTCTTGAGATCTGGTCCAGGCCTACCATGTCAGCCACATCTCTGACCTCCTTCCCCCACCTCCCTCCCTATTCTCCAGCACATTCTGATTTTGCAGAAACAGTCATCTCCCCAGGTGCATGAGTACATCACGGTCTCCTCTCCCAACTCTCTTCCCCTCATTCTTCAGTCCAGAGGCCACCCTTCCCGTGATGTCTATAGGCGTGTCTCCCTCAGTATTCCCAGACCACACATACAAAATGTCTTTATGTGCTTACTTTATTAATCTTTATTTCCTCAGCACTTGACAAGGTGCCTGGCTCATTAGAGATGTTCAGTATTTTAAAAATTTATATTGCCTCACTTTGTCCCAGAAAGGATTTAAAGTGCTTGATGAAAATAATAGCTATGGGCCCCCTGGGTTGGTTGGTAGAGCATGTGACTCTTGATCTTGGGGTTGTGAGTTTGAGCCCCACTTTGGGTATAGAGATTACTTGGAAATAAAATCTTAAAATCTTAAAAAAAAAAAAAAAAGCTAACATCATTGTACCTTTAATGTGTGCCCGGCACTATGAAAGTGCTTCACGTTTTAACTCATTTAATCTTCATAAAAGCACTGCGGATAAATGAGTTTATCATGTAGTTTCTAAATTATCCCTACTTTGTAATTGAGGAAAGGGAGGTGCAGAGATGTTAACTAACTTGCCCAGGGTCAGCTGGCGAGTGAAAAGCAAACCTGGAATGGGCTTTGGCCAGCTGGTTCCAGAGCTAGTACACTTGGCCATGAGTCTGTTACCTGAATGCCTAACACAGCAGAGAAACAAAAATAGGAGAAGGTGATAAACAGTTGAGGTCATAAAACGGAGTTCTTAATTAGGCTAATGAAAAAAACACATGTAATAAAGCCCTACAGAGTTTACAGTCGAAAGCATGGACTATGAAGCCAGCTGCCTGAGCTCAAATCATAGCTCTGACATTGAATAGATGTAAGTGACCACAGGCAAGTTGCCTAAGTGAAATGTGCCTCAGTTTCCTTAACTGTGAAGTACTGATATGTAATGATATGTACAATGTACAAATGGTATCACCACCTAACTAATAGTAAAGTTAGTTTACACATAAAAAATTATAAAAAATAAAGCCCTACACATATTATACTGGTTTTCAGCAGCCGATTAAATAAAAAAGGTAAACTTAAATCATTTACTCAAATAAAAACACATCTGTTACTTAGGAGAATATCCTTGATATCAAAACCTAAAATAAATTTCTTTGATGGTGTTCATACAAGATGATGGTGTGTTAGATCATGCTTTTATTCACCATCTACATGTATACCTATTCAGTAGCAACTCTAGGTGTTCAAAACAGAAAGAAAGATCACAAGACAAATATTTTGTAAACTTATATGTGATTATCCAAAATGGTGCCCATTGAATTTACATATCCAAATGAACTACACACAACCGCCCCTTCAACGAATATTTGCTGAGCCTCTACTTTGTATCACATGCTGTTCTGGGCCCTACTGAATTAATGATAAGCCACAAAGGACAAAGCCTCTGCCCTCACTGAGGTTAAGTTCAAATGAAGAGACAAATAATAAACAAATAAACAACAATAAACAACAATGTCAGGTGCTGTTAAAAACTTAAAAGTAAAATAAAGCAGATTAAGAAAATAAAGAATAAGGGAAGGGGAGGGGAGGGGACCTCTCTTAAATAATAGGGTCAGGAAACACCTCTCTGAGCAGGTGGTATCGAAACAGGGACCTGAATCAAGAAACATATCAGAGACAGAGATCTATTTTTTTTCCCTAATTATTCCATCCTGGAAATCAGATGAAGTGTTATCAACTGCTCCTCTAACTTCAGGTCAATAAGATCAAATGTTCTTTGGTGATTTATTCTGTAAATCTCCCTTACTCCCCAAGGGTGCAGCCAGACATACTTTATTTGTATTCCTTTATTTGTATTAAGTACAAATTTCCTTTGGAGGTTTGAATATAAGCAAATGAAGAAAACAAGTAGGACAAATTTCATACATACCAATCTAGTAACAGTCTGAGAGTGATGTGATTAATTTAGTCTAATAAAAATCCAAAAAGCCCACAGTGGAACCATCAAAAAGAAGACAGTGAGAAACAGAATTAGATACCTTAGAGGTGAACTACATGAAGCTATTTCAAAAATGTTCAAGATGGTTTTCAAGTCATGAGAGAGATTGTTTGGGGCTTGTTGGTTAAGAAGCATGCTATTAAGAGAGTTCAACTTTGGGAAATGCAGTATTTTGAACCTATGGTAAAAGTTATTATATTCAACTCACTGAAATAAAGAGAGACTCTGGACCTGCATGTTTGTCATACTGGTCAATTTTGACCATCTCACACTTGAGTATAGCTAAGTTTGACCAATGGATCAAAGCTAAAACAATGTTAATATGTGCATGTGTTTGCAACGTGTAGTCTAGATTAATTCTCCTTTTCAGAAGAGTCACTCATTCTTTTTTTATTTCCTCCCACCTTGTACTTTGTCGAGCAATCAGCTATCTATTTTCTAACACTGCACACTAAGACAAGGAACTTCTTCCTATATTATGACTCAATGATTGTCAGATATCAACTTGATTTTAAGAAATTGAAGTTTTAGTCTTTAAATAGTCACTTTCCCTCCTATAGACATTATCCTTGATACATGACAAATTTGTGTTATTTGGGACCACTTTAAGCAAAGATGGCAATAAACTGCACGCCATCACTTATGTGATAAAGGGACGCCATCAAATATTTCTAGGTACTAGCGCCTTGACCTTCCATTCTTTTGATATTAGTTGTTCTCCTGTTCAATCTAAACTGCAAACAGAATGTTCTGTAGTGAAGGGGCACAAAAGGCACAGTCATTTATTTTGTTCCTCACGACAGTGATGCCCTATGAGATTTCGTCATTGGAAGGATGGGGCCTTCGGTATTAAAATGCTCTGAGATAAAAATACAAATGGAATAAAAAGCAGAAAAGGGGGCAGGCCTCTAAGGCTGACAACCTGGACTAAAACTACAGGGATAAAGTGTGCGTCTATTTCTCTGCTAAAATACATACTAGAACCTTGACAGTTTCTTTGCAAAGTTAGCGCATGTGCTTAATTTAGACTCACTGTTTCAGCATCCAAGAAGCTACCATATATGGGTGGGGTAGGGAGGCAGAATAGGTGTTGGAATCATATGATGTCACATAGACTCCAGCACAGCAAAGAGACCAGAGCTTTGTGAGTGCTGTTGCTTATGTACTATACAGTGCTTTTCTTATTTATAAAGCTGAAGCATACATTCTATTGCTCTTGTTCTTAGGTTATCAGACAGCCATAATTTCCGGTCTTTTGTTTGAAATGAAGGCCTGCCTGGAAAAATTGAGGGTGCTGCCAGGCTTACTAAAAGACATTTTTCGTAGCACACAGTATTTTTTATTCCACCACCCCACCCCTCAACTCTTGGGTGTAGGGGGAGGGGCACAAGATTTGAGAAAGAGACATAAATTATGAAACTGAAAACACATTAAAGCAATTTATGGACAGAATCTTGTCAAATGTTCTCTTAGCTGTAAAAACACTGACATGCCCTAGTGTACAGTAATGTGCATCTAAGCATACCTCAAAGACTATGTTCCCAGAGTAAAATTACTTGTGAAACACAAGCTATATTGAATTCCTTCTGGAGAAGGAAACAAAAGTTAAAATTCAGGTTACATATCTGGAAGACTAAAGTAGGCAATCAAAATCAAACTTCTACACCAGCTTCATTTGACATGATTTCAAAATAAACTAAGTTCAGTAAACCTGTTGGCAGAGAAGTATCATTTGTCAAGCGATTAACAGAGGCACAATCTGTAATTACGAATTGCTGAAAGCAGGCTTAATGAGAGAATGACTCACTCACGTTTTGGGGTGAAGGGGGAGGGGTCTCAGAAACTGTAATTTGATTTACAAAACTCTAAATAGCTAATGGCAGGTAACTCTTGCCAACTAACCAGCCAACTCTTGCAAGCTCATTAACGGAACTCCATGGTCTCACTGAAGGATAAACCATATGGAGGTGTCACTAAAAGCTGGAGATGAGAGACTGTAATTCACGTTCAGTCCTTCTGTGAGTCGGTCATATGGGCATTGATTTGAGCCTTTGTTTATCTGACATGACCTGTTCTTAAGAAAGAAGAGAAAATACATTTTTAGGGGGTTATTGGTTTTTTACCCCTACTGCCTCATACTGCAGTGTTCAACTAATTATTAAACTTCTTTATTCTGCACTAGTTTCTCCAGCTTTCCATATCTTTGTCACATTTCAGTTCCAGCAAAACAACTGAATAATAGCATTACACAAGTGCCTAATTCACTGTTTGCTTCAGTGCTGATCTTAGAGGGTTGTTAAGTTGCTATTCTATGATTTCCCTAGTGATTGCAAACCTGTGACTATAAGACCATTTTTAACTCTTTATTCACAGGGACCCTGTGAATGCTTGAGGGAACATAATGTGTGTCAACACCTTTACAGGGCATCATTTTGTAAAGGGCTCTGTTTATGTAGTCCCTCTAACCTGGGTACCATAGTAGTGTGTGTATATATGCCCAGCAAATTTCACTCCATATCCATCTCGTCCAATAATCTCTAAAGACGTTATCAAAATAATACCTGGATACAGTTTTTAAAATAGTACAGAAGGCTATTTAATGATAAGCAAGTCTCCTAGTACATTTTTCTCTATCTTCAGTCCTATTCCCCAGAGACAGTTTTAATCATTTATGTATAGAATCTTTCATTGCTCTAGATAATAAACTTTAATGACCAGTTTTTGATGTATTAAACTGTGACATCAGCTAATGCTTCTAGACATGACAGATGAAGATTTAGCTCAATTATATCTCCTTTCCCATCACTGTTAGTTTCTGTTTTAAATTTCTTTAGTATTTTTTAATTTTCAAATAATATAATCAAATATTTATTGTATACAATGTACATAAACATATAATAAATATATATTATTTATTTAGTATCAAATATTATTTTACTAGTTTTAAATTGTACTTATTACCTCACTTTTTAAAAAAGGGAATACTAGCACATTATTCTCCCCCATTTTTCCTTCCTTCCTGTTCCATCTCTAACATTTTATCAGCTATATTCTTAATTTTCTGTCACCAAGATTCATGTCATTTGCATTCTGTTTTATAACCATAATTAGGATTGTTTTACTTTTTCTATAGGTCAACACCAAAAGTTGTTAATCAGCATTGACATCATATGGTTTTAGAAATATTGTTTACATGTGTGCTTTTGTTTCATTTCCTTTCTCATGGGTTTGATGATATGGCTTTACCACTAAAAATAGAATGTTTCTAGAGTCATATTTGATAGTCTTTTCTTACATTACTCCAATTGTTCAAACTCATATTTTCTCTAGTTTGTTCCATATTTGGACTGTGAGTCTTTGATTCCATTTTCTTTCTATGTGTTTCCAGAGTTTCTAATTGAATATATCTAATCCTACCCAGCTCCATAATCAATCTATCCCATTTATTTTTCTTCTTGACGTCATTATTCTTAGACTCCATCTGACAGTCTTACCATATATGGATTAATAGCTTTCTAGACCTAGTAGAGAGGTTAGTTCTATTCTTTCTTGTATCCAGTACTTTCCACTTGTTTTTCTTCTCCAAATGGATACATACAATTGAATTTTGAAGTTATCTTGGATTTGAAAATGGTTTAATTTTGCTTTCATGTTGGTTGCCTGTTTGATCGGGTAAAAAGCCTAAGAATTAAAAGCAATTCTCTCTAAACTTCAGAGGTTTTAACATCTATTAGCAGGTGTTGTCGTGAGAAGTTTGATATCAGCCTAAAATCATTAATCCTTTGTAGGTAATTTGTAATCCTCTTTACCTCTTACTTTGAGTTTAATCATTTCTCTTTATCTTTAGTGTTCTAGACTTTAATAATTATGTGTCTTGCTACATGTTTTTTTTGTTCATTTCTTATTTAGATGTATATGTGTGTCTGTGTGCGTGAGCCAGTATCTGTCATTGTTTTGGATAGACGGAGGGGATTTTATTTTTTATTTTTTATTTTTTAATTTTTTTATTGTTATGTTAATCACCATACATTACATCATTTGTTTTGGTGTAGTGTTCCATGATTCATTGTTTGTGCATAACACCCAGTGCTCCAGACGGAGGGGATTTTAACTGATGGCAGTTGTCTCATCGTTCTCCTTACTTTACTGAACATGCCTTTAGCATTTTCACCATTCATCTCAATTTTTACTGCTGAATTTGGGTGTGCATTTTCATAACTTTTTTTAATCAAAGTGCTCTTTTGAAAGAAGTTTTAGGATCAAAGTCCAAATTCTTTTTTTTTTTTTAAGTCAGCTGACACAGCGGAGACCCAAATTCCTTTTTGGCATATCTTGAGGTGATCCTATTACATCTTTTCTGATGTACTGAAAAATAGTATAAATATATTTCATGGTATAGAATTGCAATTGTAATTTAATACTTTCTGTTAATGAAGTAATTTTTAAAATAGCATTGTGTTTGATATAATTTTGTTATTTCTATATATTGGTGGATAATTTTAGAAGGTAGTGTTTTTATGTGCTAGTAATGACTTCGATATTATAATATGCTACCCTCAGTTCATTCAGAAAGAGTTGCAAATGTTATGTGTTCTAAAACATTTTATAGGCAGGGGTGACAATCATCTCATCTTGAAAATAGGAAAGTAAAGAATTCACCTATAAAATTATCTATGTCTTGTGCCTTAAAAAAAAAGAAAAAATAGGGTATGTGCTACGGTGAGCGCTCTGAACTGTGTAAGACTGTTGAATCACAGACCTGTACCTCTGAAACAAATAATACATAGTATGTTAAAAAAAAAAAAAGAAGAAGATAGCAGGAGGGGAAGAATGAAGGGGAGTAAATCGGAGGGGGAGACGAACCATGAGAGACTATGGGCTCTGAAAAACAAACTGAGGGTTCTAGAGGGGAGGGGGGTGGGGGATGGGTTAGCCTGGTGATGGGTATTAAAGAGGGCACGTACTGAATGGAGCACTGGGTGTTATACGCAAACAATGAATCATGGAACACTACATCAAAAACTAATGATGTAATGTATGGTGATTAACATAACATAATAATAAAAAAAGAAGCAATACATATGATGGCTTATATAGTTATTGACTTCTTCAGATTTTCTACATTCATAATCTTTAGTAGGTTATATTTTTCTAGATGATTTTCTATTTCACCTACATGTTTGAATTAACCATCATAGTTTTATTTTGCATAATAATCCTCTCTGTGGCTTTGATGATATCATCTCATTTAAATTTTTTTGAATGTGTATTTCTCTCTTTAAACTTTCTTGCTTTGGGGCGCCTGGGTGGTTCAGTTGGTTAAGTGACTGCCTTTGGCTCAGGTCATGATCCTGGAGTTTCGGGAATGAAGTCCCACATCAGGCTGCCTGCTCAGCAGGGAGTCTGCTTCTCCCTCTGGCCCTCCCCCCTCTCATGTGCTCTCTCTCTCTCTCTCACTCTCATTCTCTCTCTCTCAAATAAATAAATAAAATCTTTAAAATTAAATAAATAAACTTTCTTGCTTTGCCTAACTAAAGATGTTTTGTTATTTCCAAACCAATTGTTGAATATATTTATCAATTCTGCTGTTTAGTTTACTACTTTTGTTTTTGTCTGTATTAATTTTTTTCTTAATATTCCTATCATGTTATGATATGTAAAATCTTGAAATAAAATTTTAACTTATTTATGTTCTTTTTTTGCCTAATGAAAGCATTTAAGGTTGTCAATTTACCTCTGCTTACAGCTTTATTTGTATTTAATTAGTTTGATGTGGTTTCCTCATTTTCCTTATTTTTGAAATACTCATTTTGTAATATTAATTGATCACTTACTTGATTCAAGGACTGCAATAAGTTTTGTTGGTTTCCAGGCTGACCTTAACTTAAACTTTTGTTATTTCTTTGCAATATCCTTCTTTTTCTTAAAAACGTGGCCATTTATCATTGACCTTTTAATGTATTAAAATTATCTTTGTGGTTTAATATATGATTATTTAAACAAATAATTATGGATGCCTGAAAAAAGTATATTTTTTCTGTTATAGTAAATTATATTCATATATAACATTATGTTCTATATTCTACGCCTCATTTATCTAAGATATACACGTGTGTGTACCTAATGATATCTTCTAAAAATGTTTTCCCACATATTGATACATTTAAAAATATTTTATTGATATGTAATTTGGAATGCAAATATGAATGTTGTTATATATTCATTGTAGATTATACCTTTTTGAAATCTAACTATCCCATTTAATACTTTTTTCCTAAATTATTATTTTTCCTAATACTAATATAACCTCACCTTCTTTGTGTTTTTCATGATCTTAAATATTTTTACTCATCAATTACTTGTAATTTTACTATGTTACCTTATTTTGGGTGTAGATTATGTTGTATAATCTAACCTAAGAGTTTCAACCATTTTGTGGAGGATATTAATATATATTTATTGCAGTAACTGATATGTTTGTTCCTGAGTCATTTTATTCTAATTTTTTCTTGAAGGTTTCATTGTGATTTCGTTTTGTGTCTATTTATTTGTCCATCCATTCATCCAACAAATATCTATTGAGTACTTTCAGCATAACAAGAAATTTGTTGCACACTACTGAAACAACTGTGAACAAGTCAGACAGCATCACCATGATCACGGAACTTTCCCAGGGAGAAAGTGTCTACAGCAATGATAATACACCATGACAGTGCATAATGACAAGTAGACACAAAAGCACCTGCTTTGGCACAGAAGGGTGTAAGAGAAGGTTTCTTGCAGAGGTAAAAACGAAGCTAAGTACTCAGGGATGAGTAAAAGTCTGAGGACAGAGGGGATGGGAAACTGAGTTCAGTAGTGAGAAAAATATATTCAAAGACCCAAAGGCCAGAGTACCTACTATTTGGGGGAATTAAAATAATTCAGAATGAAAGGTAGCATTCAAGAGGTACATGAGCGGAAGTAAGACTGAGGAATTTCATGTTCAGACCTATTGATATTCAAGGGTGTTTGTGTGTGTGTGTGTGCATGTGTGTGCACACGCGCATGTATGCACAAGTGCTGTGGCTTTGGAACCATATCTAGATTTCTTTTTTTTTTCTTAAGATTTTATTTATTTATCAGAAAGAGAGAGAGAGCACAAGCAGGGGGAGCGATAGGCAGAGGGAGAAGCAGGTTCCCCGCTGGACAAGGAGCCCGATGTGGGACTCGATCCCAGGACCCTGTGATCATGACCTGAGCTGAAGGCAGAAGCTTAACCGACTGAGCCATGCAGGAGTCCCAAGAGATATTGAGATTTCTATATGTGGAATAACTGAATCTCTGTGGATATTGTTCACCCAGAAGAATGTGGAGATCAAGAAGAGTTGCGGTCCTAGGAGAGGACACTGAGATTGAAGTGACAGGCAGCAAGGTAAGAGTGATCAAAGATGACTGATTAGAACGATACCATACCAGAAAGGGATGGTTTCATGGGTGTCACCATGATAGCTCTTCAAAAATGATGGATGAATCTGAAATTTCAAGTGTTTCCACATGGAATATATCTTATTTGATAGACAACTGTAAGTTGAGATACAGATCTAGCTTCCTATTTGCTTTTAACTCCACACAAGTTACAAAGTATGGCTCTACCTGCCTTGCTTCCCAGCACTCATGCCCACCAAAAAATCTTACTATATTATACTGAAGCCCCCACACTGCAGGTTTTTCCCCACTTCTCCTCTGTGAAAACCCTGAGAACTTCCTGTGTGGATGCTTTGAGTATTTTGGTCTGCAGTTGTGGAAGGCATAACTTTTAGTCCTGCTAAGTCTATCAGTGGCCTGCCCTTGCCCTAAGCCTCCGCTTCTTAATAGGGGTCACTGCGTCTTTTGCTTAAGTGGCATCTTAACTGATGTTCTGATGGAGCTGAGGGAATGCAGCTGAGGCTCAGTCTCTCATTTCTTCCTTTATAGAGTCTTCTGTGCCAGAAGAAATATACCAAAATTTCTAGTGTATGGTCACACTCTGCTTGTTTCTTTTTCTTTTTTTTTTATTTTTTTATTGTTATGTTAATCACCATACATCATTAGTTTTTGATGTAGTGTTCCATGATTCATTGTTTGTGCATAACACCCAGTGCTCCACGCAGAACGTGCCCTCTTTAATACCCATCACCAGGCTAACCCATCCCCCCAGCCCCCCTCCCCTCTAGAACCCTCAGTTTGTTTTTCAGAGTCCATCGTCTCTAATGGTTCGAAGGTACACATTTTAAAAATTTCATTCCCTAGATTATTTCCATGAGAATATGAAAAAGAGATTATTAGAATTAGTATTGCCATTTTACCTGGAGGTCTTCAACTATTTTATTGTATCAAAATGTGACAGGTTCCAGTTAAGACTCAAAAAGTTAATATAATAGCCTAATTAACATTGTGGGAAATAATTAAAATATATTTACTACAAACTAATGAAAACAAAATAATATTCTAGAATTAAATTCAAGTTTCTCCTCACATAGCTAGAGTAAACAATGGGGATGGCTCTTAATCACTTTCAGATCCATTCCTTTGCTTATTATTCTATTTTGGGGGTCTTTGCCTGTTCTTCCTCAGTGTTTCACATAATTCCTATATAGGCTTTGCTACATCATATTTATTTCCCCCCCCCAAAGTGTGTTTATTTATTATCTTTTTTTTTGGAGATATAATTGCTATATAATATTATATTAGTTAGGTGTAAAACATAATAATTCATATTTGGTTTTTATATTAGTTGTAGAAATATGTTAATCTCTCTAATTGTAGTTGCTCAATTCACAATTAAGCTTACAAGGATCTTAAATTATACTTACAAGGATTTTTATCCTTTTCTAGTATTTGATCTTGCTTGACATTCACTATAGCTCCCCATCTTTCTGGCTTGTTTAAGGAACATGGCATTTTGACAGGGATCTTACAGGTTCTAGGTTAAGAACAACCTTTAAAATCTCTATCAATAAATCTATGAAATTTTCTCAAGTTATTACACATTCTTCCTATTGATGTTAAAATTTCAGTGTTCCATTGCTAAGCAGGTGGGTGGGGTTACTATATTTGTATCAGTCTCAATGGTACCGCCTCAGAAAAGCCTTTCCTGACCGACTTATCTGAGTAAACATCCTCTTATTTTCTAATCATTCCACAATGTTTATTTTCTTCATGGAACTTGGCATTATTTGTAATTATTGAGTGCTTTTTTTCTTTGTCTATTTTTTTGTTTGTTTTCCTCACTAGCCTTTACGCTTTATGGGTACAAAACGGTGTCTTTTTGGAGCTCGAACACAGGCTACATAATACACTAGTAGAATACCTTGATGTTTAATATGTATTTGTTCAGTAAATAAATGAATAAATAAATACATTGAGTAGAGTGGCATATGTTGGAGATGACAAATGTCTATTACATATTTATCTAGTTTTCAATCAATTTTAAAAATGTACTAAGCAACTATAGCTCTATATGATATTTAGTAGATACTATCAAAAAGAAAAATACCTATGGAATAAAATAAGATATGCATGCTAAGAGTTAAATGCTTTAGTTGGGAAATAAGTGGCAATCTTATGTTTAGATTTAGATGGAATTAATTGATAAGCTGATACAAACTTTTTCAATTTGATGTATATAGATGTGTCAGTTCACCCACTAAGATACTCAAAGAGTTTCAAATCTGGTTAAAAATATACTTCTCATAATTTAACTATCCTTCTGAATAGACAATAAGTCACAAATATACTCATGAATGAGGAGCTAATTATGAAAAAAACAATATGGTACAGTAAAAACGCCATGATTTGATGTTAGTCACTCACTCTTCCTTCAATCCGTCTACCCATCAACCCTCCACTTGTCTTTCTATTTAACAACACATCCACTATTTACTAAATACAGTCATACTTTGTACTGTTTGTCCACTGGATTTGAATAGATAAAATGCTATATACTAATGATGTGCCCTGGGCAACACTGCTTAATATCCTCAAATATCCTCAGCCACACACTTATTATTCAGGATTGTAAGGAAGAGAGATAATATCACTAAAGCACAGTGCCTGACACTCAAAGGCTACGAGAATATGGGACCAATTATTAGTTTCAAAGAATGACTTTTATTCTATGATTACATTGTAGAACTGATATTTGACGCATTCCAAAACTGAAACATTAGTTTGCAATTTTAAAAATTTATCTACAGAACCAGTATTTACAAACTATTAACATGAAGATTTGATGACTAGAGAACTGAAAGTTTAGAATCCGAAAGATAATTCACATCAGAAGCCTTAAATATTATATCTGTATAAGCTGCCATTTTTGATACAAAGGCATAAATTAATATTGAATAAGAGATATACAGAATAAACATAGCTAGCTTTCTCCATCTCTGGTTGGAGAGTTTTGTCTTGTTAGAGGGGATTTTGCCTTTTGTTGCCACTTCCTCAGCTGTTCACTTTTCTTATTACTTGAAATTTGGTTACTCCTGCTTTGTACTTATTTGTACTTATTTCCAGCATTTTATGGAAGTAATCTGCAAAAGGCATCTAATCCTGATTATGGCATTGAAGAAAGTTTCTCAATATGAACAGCTCCTTTCAAGCATATAAAATAATTAAAATAATTTAAATGCAGCACATATTTTTGCCATTTAAAACTATTTATTATTTTCCTTTGGAGTAGCCAAATGAACTGTGAAACAAATTTTCCTTCCTTTTAAAAAACTTTCAATTTTATTCTGAAATATTTCAAACAAAAAGAAAACTACTGAAAGTTATACGACAGATATCTATACTAACATTTTGCCATATCGGTGATATTCACTTTAGCTTTTTTAAAAATAAAAAAAAGAGATAAAGGGACACAGCTCTCTCCCATTCTCCGCCCTTCTCCCTCCATTAAGAGATAAACATCGCCTTCAAACTGATCACTCCAAGACGTTTAAAAAATATTTTCTGTACACATATTTATTTCTAAACCATATATTCTAATGTTCTTGTTTAATATGTCTGTTTAATATTATTCAAAATATTTTTAATATTATTCATAATATTAAATATCATATATCAATATCATAATATCAATCTGAATTTACAATTTACAATTTCTTTATTAACATTGCATTGTTTTTCACTTGTTTGTCTATTTTTTTTACATTGCACTGTTAGGGATATTGATGTTCTTATGCACAGATAAAGTTCATTCATCTAAACTTCCAGATTCTACTATTTTACTGTGTGCATAAATCTAGGGCAATAAGGCTGTTTCTATTCCATCACTTTATTTATTTTTAAGGATTTTATTTATTTGAGGGAGGGAGAGAGAAAGAGAGTGAGAGAGAGAGAGCACAAGCAGGGAGATGGGCAGAAGGAGGGGCAGAGGGAGAAGCTGATTCCCCGCTGAGCAGGGATCCTGATTGGGGGCTAGATCCCATGACCCCTGGGATCATGACCTGAGTCCAAGGCAGACATTTAACTGACTGAGCCACCCAGGCGCCCCTCTATCATTTACAAACAGGGCTGCAACAAACACCACTGGATTTGTCTTTATGTACATGCGTGGGAGTTTCTCAAAAGAAGACACTTAGTATTGGTTGCTGGGTCTAGAGTCTGTACATCTTAGACTATGCCAATTTATGTTTCCATCAGTATATATAAGAGATCCATTTTCTTCATATCTTCCAAATAATTCATGTGGTAGGATATTAACTGTGAATGATCTACTTTCATCTGACTTAGCACTTTTATAAATACTGGTGAGGTGTAGCAAATTTTTATGGTTTTTGCCATGATTCTATTCCAATTCTGTGAATTTTCTGATGTCTGTTTTTCAACTGGATTGTTCTTTTTAATTTCTAAGAATTTTTTTTTGTTGGATATAACACTTGGTCAGTCCTATGTATTAAAAATATAACAGTTTGTGGCTGGTCTTTTCACTTTTATTATGATGGCCTTGTCCTATAGAAGTTATTTAATTTTAATGTGAAGTTGTTTCTTTTCTTTTATGATTTTTGGGTTTTTTTGTGACTATGATAATTCTTGCCAATCCCAAGATTCAAAATAAAATAGCTCATTCTCATTTCAATTCTTAGCAGAAAATATGTTCCTTCATTTGACTGAACTGTTTAAATTTTATTTCTCTCTCTCATTTTCCATTATCTAATAATTTCCTTGAATTATTTAGTTATTTTCTAAAGTGCTTTAATTTGTATGAAAGATTCAATATAAAATAAAATTGTTCTGTTTTCAATGACAGTAAGTAGAATATAATCATTTGCTTCTGGACTCCAACTTTTCCTTAGTTTTGTATATAAATTGTCTAAATGCAACTCAGCTATATTAATGACTATATCATAAAGCATTTCTTCATTAAGATTTACTAAGTGTTTGTAGGATAATAAAAAACTTTTGTTGACATTTTGTTACCATATATGTAAAATATCTGGCAATTATAGACATTTCAGAGTATATCTAAAAAGTTTGCCTTGAGCAAAGCAAAACATTTTAAAAATATTTTAATTAAGATTTGGAAAGCGTGGTGCCCAGGAGAATGATAAAAACTGGATAGAACACATATATCAGAGCTATACAAATGTCCCCAAATAACCTAATTAATTTGTTAACTCTTATTGAACCACCCACATCCTTCTTTGGAGTATCACAAGATGAGATTTATAACTGGACATTGGTTAAGTGTGTAGATCTTTTGGGTTCCTGGACCCAATTCCAAAATGGGGGGGGGCGTGGCCTCCCACACAGCACCAAGCAATTCTCAGACACCCTGAGAATTCAACCTATTTCTGACACTATCCAGAGATAGCATCAGATTCCACACATTAAGGGCATAGTTCCACAGGTTTGACAACACACTCCCACCTCACTTCAGACCCTAGGTGCAAGCCTCAGTTGTTAACTGTATTCCTGACTGACTAGTTATAAAGCAGAGGTTCCCACAACCTATTCTTCAAGTTCAATTAATTTCTAGAGTGGCTCATCGATTCCAGGAAAACATTTACTTATTGATCACCAGTTTATTCTTCAAGGATATAATTCAGGAGCAGTCAGATGGAAGAGATGTGTAGGGCAAGGTATGGGGAAAGGGTATGGAGTTTCCATGCCCTCCCTAGATGTGCCACCCCTCCAGCACCTTCATGTGTTCACCAAGCTAGAAGCTCTCCAACCCGTCCTTCGGGGTTTTGTGGAGGCTTTATTACATAGTCAGGATTGATTAAAGTATTGGTCACTGGCAACTGATTCAACCTCCAGGCTCCTCTCCTCCCAGGGGGTAGGGGATGGGACTGAAACTTCCAACCCTCCAATCACATATTCTCCTTGCAACCAGCCCCCCATCTTTAGGTGGGGTACAAAAGTTACCTCATTAACCTAATAAAAACACCTTTATAAGTCTATCATAGGAAATTCCCAGGGTTTTATGAACTGTGAGCCAGGAACCTTGGACATAGGCCAAACACATATCAATACATATAAATCACAATATCACAGTAGAGACAGAATAGGTGATCTTAGTGTGAAAATATGAGACATATCTTCTCTGACATGCTAATACATATTGCTAAAAACAAAACAGGCCTAAAATTGAGTTGCTTATGCTAAGCTCCACATAACCAAATCAAGACTTAATTTAATGACACTTTTGGCTCTCCTAGAAATGGCATCTTAAACCAGTGAACAGGCTAAGGGCAGGCTGCTCCAAGATGGGCCACTTTGGCGTGAAGATTATTTTGAGTTAAAAGCAGTCAAAACCCAGCAGAATCAGGAAAATCTCTTTACCTCCCTCGACTGCCTAAAAAGAATTTAGATAGAGGATCTACTCCAGGAAGAGAACTATCTCCATAGGTAACTACATTGTACTATGAACTAGGCATGGTAGACAGGGAGGAACGTAGCAAGGCCTGCTTGATGGAAGTCCTCTATGTCCCCTTGTTTCTGGGTGGTCCAGCAAACATTTGTTCACCAACCATTTACCTTTCTTCATCATCCTGTGGACGGTATTTCTTCCCTTTGAAGTCCCAGACCCATATCCCCTACTCCTTAGTTCAGGATGCCATATACAATGTACCTCATTTTGCCTATCTTTGGAATTTCCATGTCTGTGTGGATTCCCTATAAGTACAAAATTAAATTTGATTTTCTATTCATCTGTTTTATGATTCTTAGTCCAGCTAGAAAGATCTTGAAGGACAGGGGTGCCTGGGTGGCTCAGTCAGTTAAGCATCTGCCTTTGGCTCAGGTCATGATCCCAGGGTCCTGGTATCGAGCCCCGCATCAGACTCCCTGCTCCGCGGGGAGTCTGCTTCTCCCTCTCCCACTCCCCCTGCTTATGTTCCCGCTCTTGCTGTGTCTCTCTCTCTATCAAAATAAATAAATAAATAAACCTTAAAAAAAAAGAATAATTATCTAAAAAGACCTTGAAAGACAGAGGATATTCTTCCTACCCAATACAGGTCTATCAGGAACTGACTGATCAGTGCTAGTTAGGTCACAGGTTGCTTGATAGACCACTGCCATCCTCTAAAGGAAAGCGACCTTGCAATAACCAGCCCACTTTTTTGGTCCAATATAACTTCTTATTTCTGCTCCCTTCTAACTATAAAGGTCTTACATTTTGTACAGCTCCCCAGAGCTCCTATCTGCTAAACTGGATGCTGATCAATTCATGAATCATTGAATAAAGCCAATAAGATCTTTAAACTCTACTCAGTTGAATTTTGTTTTCTAACAATATTATTCATTCATAAAAAGCCATTTAGAACAGAGTCTATCAATGTAAGAATTTCTCTCTTAAACTTGAGATTTATAACTTATCAAGAATAAATTTCATCAGTGTATGTGGTTTACTCCAAGTAAAGGAAGTCCAGGAAACCCATTTTCTGCGGAGAGTCCTTCTCTTTTTTAAAATCTGTTATCCACATCTTATTCTTTTGAATGAGATATGATGACCACTAAAATTAACTCTTATAGTTGTAAATACAGTGGCAAGATATAGAATGATCTATTAAAATATTTTCTGAAACTTAGCAGTGAAGTGATACATTTACCAGGTATTATTTACATTGTTAAACACTAACAGTTCTTCAACATTTGAATAACTAAATAATGATACGGTTTGCCATATGTTTCCATTTAATGAAGCTGTGTATTGATACTTAAATGCTTCATTAAGTCATAAGCTGCCAAAATAAGTAGTTTTTCTCTTGTCATAAATGTGACATGGTTTAACTAAGAAGTCTTGTCATTTTAAAAATTAAGAATGCTTTTATTCTGCATATGTTATAAGCAAATCTCACTATTTCAGGTTTAGATACAAAACATTTTTAGGAGGCTGACATTGTAGTTTGGGAATTTTTGTGCACAATTTTCTTGTCAGTAGAAGGTTGTATGAGTTGTTAAAACTATCATTTCATCATAAACCAAACAAAGTTTATATGCAATTTTCAAAAGCTTCTTGAAGTGACACCTGTTTCATTAATAATAATAAGCTAAAAAAAAAGTCTTAGTCTGAGCTGTAAACACCAATAAAAAACTGTAATTTCACCAAAATCATATTTTTTCAAGGCAGCAAGTTACCTTGAAAATGACAAGTTCAGAAAATGAGTTCAGATATTCTGAAAACACATGTGGCTTAGAACAGTAATATCAGATTTTGCCTTTCTACTTTTTCAATGAAATACCTAAGACTGACTTGATGATACAATCATAATACTTAATTGGTATGTAAGGTCTAACTGGTGTTTATTTTGAGCAAAAATAAAGCTTTTAGATCTTGATATATTATTTTCTAGGAGATTAGTTTGGATGAGAGAAAGTTTAGGAATGAATAAATGATTATTTCAAGGTTGATTCATTAGATATGACTGCTCTTAAAGAAAACTGAAGCACAGTTGATTATATATAACAATGGACAAAGCAGTATGTTTTTGTAAATCTTAGTTTGCAGAAGAAATGAGGCGCTGCTGTGTTTCTATACTTGAGTATTAACACATTTATATTATAACGAATATATTTGAACATATAGAAAATGTTACTTGAGTGGCGGCTGGGTGGCTCAGTATGTTTAAGTGTCCAACTCTTGCTTTCAGCTCAGGTCATGATTTCAAAGTTGTCGGATACAGCCCTGCACCAGGCTCTGCACTCAGCTCAGAGTCTGCCTGTCCCTCTCCCTCTGCTCCTCCTCCCTCCTTCCCCCCGCCACCCCCACCCCCACACGCACATAGGAGCGCAAGCTCTCTTTCTCTAAAATAAATAAATAAATAAATAAATAAATAAATAAATAAATAAATAATCTTTTAAAAATACAATGGAATATCACTCAGCCATCAGAAAGGATGAATACCCACCATTTACATCGACATGGATGGAACTGAAGGCAATTATGCTAAGTGAAATAAGTCAATCAGAGAAAGACAATTATCGTATGGTTTCACTCATCTGTGGAACATAAGGAATAGGGCAGAGGACAATAGGAGAAGAGGGAAAAACTGAATGGGAAGAAATCAGAGAGGGAGACAAGCCATATGAGACTCTTGAATCCTGGAAATAAACTGAGGGTTGCGGAAAGGGAGGTGGGAAGGGGGATGGGGCCACTGGGTGATGGGCATTAAGGAGGGCACACGATGTGATGAACATTAGGTGTTATATGCAACTCATGAATCATTGAATATTATATCAAAAACTAATGATGTACTATGCATTCACTAACTGAATTTAAATTAAAAAAATTACATTCAAAACAAAAATAACAAAAGAAGAAAATGATACTTGAAATTTAAAAAATACAGAATTCGTAAACATTATTCAAGACTCTGAAGTTTGATCATGTCTTTTTCAAGTGGAATTAGTGTAGCTTATTTTATTTTAGATCCAAAAAAATGTTTTAAAAAATAAAGAAGTAAATATTTGTATTTAAATGTAGGGGTCACATTTATCTTTTTTCTCTTGTTCATTTCTTCATTATTATAAATGATTCTTATATATCTGCTAATATGATAAGAAACTAGTGTTTGCTTACAGAAAAAAATAGAAATATCTATATTCTATCTATCTACCATCTATCTATCTATGCATATACATGGAATAAAAACTAGGATGCCTATAAGATAGCCAGCAATATTAATATAAGATGAGAAAATATAGTAGGATATGTGGCTGAATGCATACTCTGCCTGAATGTATACAAATCAAAACAGGTCATCAAACAAACAACACAACAGCCACAATATGTAAGCCAAACAAAAGATACTTGACAATTTAAATTTAGGCCTAAAGTCCACCAATTTTTAACCCCTGCCACAGAGGTTTCCAATTAATACAACTAGAAATTAATAAGCAATTTATTATTATAATTATATATCCAATGCTCTTTTCAATATACTATTCATTTACATTATATTAAATAATTTTCATTTTTCCTACTTTTTCTCTTTTTCAGTTTCCTCTCTTTCTATACCCTAGGGTCTAAAAGACCTATAAACTATAAAAATAAATGACAAACCATGGTGGAAAAAAAGCAACATTCTTTTGAATAGATAATAACATGTTTCTCAGTAAGAGTCAAATAGCATTCTTACAAAAGGATCTCAGAATGGTATCTCAAGTACTTCATTTTTTTTGTTTGTTTCATTTGTAGAAACTGAAGGTTTGTCAGCAAAGCCACTTAAGACAGTGAATTCTGAATCTGGCTGTCCATTAGATCCATTAAAATTACCTGGGTTTTAAAACTATGGCTCCACCTTTGTTGATTCCAGTTCAGTAGGTAGGAAGTAATTCCTAGAATATGTACTTTAAGATGTTGTTAGGTAATTCTAATTAGAACCACTGGTCTAAGGCCTTGGTTATTCACAGGGTGATCCACGCACGATCTACCTGACAGCTTAGAAATGCATAATCTGAGGCCTCACCATAGATTTACTGAATCAGAACATGATTTTCACAAGGTTTCCAGGTGATTCATGTGAACATTAAAGTGTCAGGTACTCTGGATTAAAAATCAAGAAACCCTTTCGGAGCTAGATAGCCTCTTTCTAGGACTATAAATAAGACTTGCTGGAGTGGTGGGGGTGGGAGGGATGGGGTGCCTGGGTGATAGACATTGGGGAGGGTATGTGCCATGGTGAGTGCTGTGAATTGTGTAAGACTGTTGAATCACAAACCTGTACCTCTGAAACAAATAATACATTATATGTTTAAAAAAAAAAGAAGAAGAAGATAGTAGGAAGGGAAAAATGAGGGGGGTCATCGGAGGGGGACACAAACCATGAGAGACGATGGACTCTGAGAAACACACTGAGGGGTCTAGAGGGGAGGGGGTTGGGGGATGGGTTAGCCTGGTGATGGGTATTAAAGAGGCCACATATTGAATGGAGCACTGGGTGTTATATGCAAACAATAAATCATGGAACACTACATCAAAAACTAATGATATAATGAATGGTGATTAACATAATAAAATAAAATTTAAAAAAGAAAAAAAAAAAAGACTTGCTCTTGTTAGATTCCAAAGGTGACCAGAGACTGACTAAAGAGGACTAAAAGAGCCCCAAGCCTTGAGACTGACATTGACCCCAGAATGCTCATGCATTAGTTTACAATGGGAAATGACACCTGTCACAAAGTCCAGATTATTCAAATCAATATAGTTAACATCTTCTCTTCCAATGGAGACAACTATATGAGAAGCCAAATCATAATCAGAAGAAATGTAGAGGATCTCACCCAAAGTTATCAGTGAGGATAGCTAGAGGAACTTTTCTAATGTAGCCACTGAATGAGAATAATTCTTCCAATGAAAATTCCTCCTCCAGACATTGTAAACCGTGTAGCAGCAAAGTTCTTTACCTACCCCCCTCCTTGTCTGTGTACTCTTCTGTTATCTTCTGCAGATATTTTCATTTCTGTGTCTTTATAAATTTAATACTCTTTTCTGGATCATATCTTAAATACTGATGGTTCCGCCTGTTAAAGATGCTTACAATTTACTGACTGTTTCTCAACTGTCAGGCATTATTTCATTTAGTATTATTATTCCCAGTTTTTGGATGAGAAAATAAAAAAATATAGAGATAAGTAAATTGCCCATTTTTCACAGCTAGTAAGTAATGGAGCTCAGCATTCAAGCACAAGCTTTTCAGAATCTAAGCCCATAAAGCATAGCTTGGGGCAAACTCCTGTATTACCATATGTAGAATTACCCCAAATCATCTGACTGAAAGAAATACTTACTTATTTTGCATTATACATTTAACTCAGTGCTTTGGGGGCTGGTCACATTTCACTTAAGTGTTGTTTCCATAGTTTAAATTACATTTTTCATCATTCCAACATTTTGGGGACATTCTGCAGTGTAATTTCAAGTACTAACAATTATTATCTTTTCCAAGGTTATTTAAATGCTTACAAAATATTTATTTAGTAATGCTTTAGGTTGGATGAAGACATGGTTAAAGAATCTCAATAATTGGGCAAAATGAAAACAATGCGATTAAGTTACTTGAGATTTATTTTTTATTCTCCTTTGTGCTGTTGAGTTTAGCAATGAGGAATTTTAAAGAAGAGATCAGTGATGGATAATTAACTATTCTCTATTTTCTTGATTCTGGGGTTTAAAAAATATGTTCTCAGCAACACAAATATTAATTAGATGCTAATTAATAATTTCACCCATGAAACATTTACAAAACAAATATGCAAATCCTCATAAACGAACTTGTACTCTAGTGATGATTAGTCTGTCATTACATTCAGGAGCAATTCTGATGAATGCATAAGATTTTAAGAGTATGACCTAATGCTAATATAGTGAAAACTTAAAACATTTTTTTGTTTTTGTTTCTCTCTGTAGTTCATAAGGATGACAATACATTTCTAAGTCTCATATTTAAACTAACTTTATACTTTATGATTTCATCTAATCTTTAAAATTATAGTTACCAAATAGATTTAGATCAATGGTTCTTTATATTTTTGGTTCATGAACTGCTTTCAGAATATAATGAAAGTTGTAAACCATTCAACAATAAGTAATGTACTGTCCATGTAAACAGAATTTTCCACACAATACAGTTGGTTCAGAAGCTTCTCTAAACTCATACATGCATTTCACACGTATAGCCCCTGATATAGGTGGGAATTAGTTTTACCACTAATGAGATATGTGATCATCAACAATTTACATTATATCTTAGGGTATATGATTCTTGATCTATAAAATTAGAAGGCTGATTGTTAAGGTACTCTCCACCTCTGAGAAAATGAATACTAAATTTACTCTTAAATATGGATATAATGATTGCTTTTTAAAAAAAATAAATTTATCAACTTAGATGCCAGATGAATATTATCTTTTAAAGTGCTCACCTTGGGAGGCCATCTGCTTACTCTAGGGATCATGCAACATCACTCAAAAGAGGAAATAGTGCTCAAAATATTTTAAAAATCATCTTTTGTAATTGCCAGCCACAGAAGCTTTTTACAACCCAGTATCATGAAAACACTTTGTAGAGAGATTGCTGAGCAACTGTTGGGATTTTTTGAGCCACTAAAAATCAGGAAGCTCCAGGAAACTGATGCTGGGCAAGATTCCCAATATTGTCACAATAATAAAGATGTATGCATGATAGAATATGGACCCATGAATTTGATACCAATTAGAGGTGAAATCTGGATTGTATTATAAGCACAGAGTTTCCAAACAATCATATGCTAGTAGTCAGAGGAAGTTAACCTAAAAGAAATTATGCCAAACAAGTTTCATTTCTTTTCCTGATAGGGTTGCTAGGTTAATTGATCCAAATTGCATTTCATCACGGTGTTAGATAGTCTCTACTATACCAGGCTTGATAAGGGAAGGGGGAAATTTGGGTAAAATGATAACGTAATAAGTGGATTCATAACTAGAAAAAAGTATCTTCTGTAACATGTTATTGGGCTCTGTATTTGGGCCTTCCTTAGCTATGATTCACACTGATGAGATAGATGGTAATATAGATAACAATGAACTCTGCAGAAGAGCAAATCCAACAAATGATAGACAAAAACACATCTAAACACTTTAATAAAAGGAAAAATTGATTTTAGCATAGCATATATTTTTAAAGAATCAGTGTGCAACTTTGCACTTGAATCTAGACACCCATACAAAAGTCAGGCACCCATCAAATATTCACTGGACAACTACTGAACGCCAAGAGCTGTGTCTCATGCTGTGTAATATCTTGGTACATCCCAGCACAGAATGCAACAATTGGCATATAGTATTGTCCCTCAGGAAATTCAAAGTTCTATGGCAAAGGGATTCTAATTCTGATTTAATGGGTGAATCAGAAAATGCTTCACATAGGATGTGCTATTTCAGCTCTGTTAAGTAGAAGTTTCTCAAATGGATAAGGAGAGGAGGACCGGAAGTCTGGTAGGAATGGCAATCCAGGCAAAGACAACACCTACCAAGATGGGGAAGCATGCTGTATTTAGGGGAGCTGCAAGTAGTTCCAGGTAAATTCAGGGAGTGGAGAAAGTTTGAACTGGAAAGGGCAGATAACAATCAAGTAATGGAAGGATTTTTGTACATCCTATTAAAAAGCAGTGATTTTTTAAATGGGAAAAGGAGTAAAAGAGAACTAAATTTTAATTAATTCCTGTTGTATGGCAGGCATTCAACTAGATGCTCTTCACTCACTTACTCAAACCACTGTAACCGCTATTAATGGGAAAACCCCTTATTAATGGGAATTATTCGTATCCCCATTTTTCAGGTAAGAAAACTGAAGCTCAAAAAGATTAAATAAATTGCTAAGGTTTAGTTTTTTTGTTTGAAAAATCACTATAGGGAATATTGGAAGAAGATGTATCCTGCATGGAAAGACAAGAAAATTATGAGCTTCATTTTGGATATGTTGTTAAGACATCCAAACATTTCCAACTAACTATGGGATATCTTATGTGGGATGTGTTGACATACAGAGCTGTGATGGCTATTGTTTTTGTCTAGTCAACCTCTTTCCCTCCCAGCAACAGAGCCTCCTTTTCTGCTTATTTGGTAAGAACACAATAATTTGAAATAACAACAACAACAAAAATTCACTCACATTCCTACCCCCAAATATTGGTGCAAAAATGGACATTGATCCAGGCAGAACCAGTCAGGTTCTTCCTCACTAATTTTTCTGCTGTAGCCAAGAGGAAAGAGTGCCTCTTCCCTACTTTATCATGGAAGCAATAAAGTCACCATCACAAAACTGTCTGTAGCCATGTCTCCACTCTATGAAAAAAGTCAGAAAATGAAGATGACTACCATAAAGGTTCCACTGTAAATCCCAAAATTCCCCCAAATTGATGTGATCCTGGAAGGTATTCCTTTGAGTCTTTGCTGTGCTTCAGTTTTTCCCAGTAAATTTCCTTTGTTGTCTAAGTCAATTTGCACTCTGCTTCTGTCACTTGCAGTCCAAAGTGTCCTAACTAAACACTAAATTCTAGAGTCTCTTCTTCCATTTCCAAGTGGAGGTTAGCTAGATGATTTCCAAAGACACACTGGATTCTTGCCTTCAGCTGACTGTGCTCTAAGTCATTTGTTTTCAAAATCCAAACCCACCCTCAACAGAAATAGTTTGACACTAACCGGCTATTCCAGGAAAGAGGAGGCCTTTTTTTTTTTTTTTTTTTTAATTTGTTTAGGCTGGGCTTTTTATTCCTGTGACTTATTCATCTTTATTTAAAAGCAAAACACAGATAACATAATTGGAATAACTATAGTGTGTCAGGTGACTACATTCAAAGGGGTGTCATTCATTTCAATTGATTGATTTTGCTATCTTGATTAAATTCAACTTAAAATGGAAGATCCTGAAACCAATATTACCCTATATGTTAAGTAACTAGAATTTAAATAAAAACTTGAAACAAAAAAATTTAAAAATAAAATTGAAGAAAAAAGACACATAAATCAGACAACACATTAGGTACATTTTATATTTTATTCTCTTCCATCCCTCTTCTGTGTATGTATGTGCATGTATATATATGAGTATTCGTAAGTATGTAGGTATGTATATAATTTTTACATTTTTCTTAATTTAGGTTTACACTCTTTAACTTTGTAAATATTTAACCTTTATGTACCTCTTTAGAAATCACTCAACTAAAATTAATCTCTAGATTAAAAATATCTTTCTAATTTCTTCTCTTTAGTTACTGAAAAGTGTTTATTCTATTATATATGTTGAACTTCAGAACAGATTCTTTTAAATTGTGACAGAAGTTTAACATTGTCAGCTTTATCAGTCATACTTTGATAAAAATGTCCTTTGGGTTTTCACACTTCTAAAATTTCCCTTAATATGCTGTAATTTCATTATAAGACTCTTCTATCATCAACTTTTGTTTCATGACCACTCTGTTTTAGATGCTAACTATATCAACAGGTTCTAATTATCCTTGTTAACACTTGTTTCTTTGCCTTCTGGGGACACTGCAGTAGTGTGGGTGGAGTGCATTTTGCTTACAATGCATCTCACCTTTTGGATTGTCATGCATGTTGCATCTACTTATCTATCAATCTCCTATTTATTTATTTGAATTATACATGGCTTCCATTTGAAAAACACAAGATACTATATATAAAATACTTTTTTCTCACTATGAGCATTAAACTACCTCCATAGCATAAACAGAAAATTATTGGATGGGATTTGGTTAAAAAGAATCAAGAGTGAGATTCAGTAAATGCACAAGGGGCTAACAGTTAAGGGAAAAAATAAATAAGAATAACAGTATACTTAGAGGCATATCTAGCCTAGATCTCTGTCTTTTGAAATAAAAAATACGTCATAGGCTCCTTATACCTTGCCTAATAAAGTCAAACTTTTAAACAAGGTACTGAGTCACTGACATAAGTGTCCTTTCTAGTTCAGGCTCCTACTGAACCCAATCTCAGTCAGCCACCTTGCACTTTCTTACCTGTTTATCTTTGTTCATGTGGTTCCATTTTCCAGAAAAATTTCACTCTGCCGAACTGCCAGACTTCAGAAATATCTACAAGTTTATCTTTACAGTATTTTGATACTTTCCCTATATTCAAATATGCTTTTCTTAGATTAAAAAAAATGAGATTGAAATGGAGAGTAAGCAAGAGAAGCGAAATTTTTTTTAAATTTTTTTATTGTTATGTTAATCACCATATATTACATCATTAGTTTTTGGTGCAGTGTTCCTTGATTCATTGTTTGTTCATAACACCCAGTGCTCCATGCAGAACGTGCCCTCCTCAATACCCATCACCAGGATAACCCATCCCCCCACCCTCTTCCCCTCTAGAACCCTCAGTTTGTTTTTCAGAGTCCATCATCTCTCATGGTTCGTCTCCCCCTCTGACATACTCCCCTTTTCTTCCTCTCCTGTTATCTTCTTCTTTTTCTTTTTTCTTAAAATATATTGCGTTATTTGTTTCAGAAGTACAGATCTGTGATTCAACAGTCTTGCACAATTCACAGCGCTCACCGTAGCACATACCCTCCCCAATGTCTATCACCCAGCCACCCCATCCCTCCCACCCCCAACCACTCCAGTAACACTCAGTTTGTTTCCTGAGATTAAGAATTCCTCATATCAGTGAGGTCATGTGATACATGTCTTTCTCTGATTGACTTATTTCACTCAGCGAAATTTTAACACTAGTAACACTTGGTGACTTTCTTACTGAATTAGATACATTCTGCTTTGTAGGAGAAGTTGGTATATAAGGCTTACCTCATATCATAGGGTCTACTCATTATTTGTCTTTTTTTCCAAAGACGTTTAAGATAACATAAAATAAATGAATTTTTTTTAAAAGATTTTATTTATTTATTGGACAGAGAGAGACACAGCGAAAGAGGGAACACAAGCAGGGGGAGTGGGAGAGGGGGAAGCAGGCTTCCCGCGGAGCAGGGAGCCCGATGCGGGGCTCGATCCCAGGACCCTGGAACCATGACCTGAGCCGATGGCAGACGCCTAACGACTGAGCCACCCAGGCGCCCCTAAAATAAATAACTTTTATTTTATCTTACTTTGAGTTCTTTTATTTATTTATTTATTTATTTATTTATTTATTGCTAAATAGATGAGAGCCTTTCAGGGGATGTGTAGAGATGAAAGCCCAAGTCTTATCCCTCCCTTTCCACTGAAATTATCCAGAGTACTAACAGGGGAGAAAATCGATGAAGAGGATTGTCATAGATGGGAAAGGATACCATCTATATGACCCAAATATTCCTAAGAAATTCTTTCAGATCGGGGTGCCTGGGTGGCTCAGTTGGTTAGGCAACTGCCTTCGGCTCAGGTCATGATCCTGGAGTCCCGGGATCGAGTCCTGCATAGGGCTCCCTGCTCAGCGGGGAGTCTGCTTCTCCCTCTGACCCTCCCCCCCTCATGCTCTCTCTCTCTCATTCTCTCTCTCAAATAAATAAATAAAATCTTTTAAAAAAAAAGAAATTCTTTCAGATCTAATACATGTGGGTCTAGTTAAATTGTGATTATCAAGGACATTTAAGACCTCTCCTTGCTAAAATTTATCTGGTTCATTAGACAGAAAGAAAAGGCTGCCCTGAGAAAAAGAAAATAAAATCTATTGATCAGGAGGAACAAGGATTGGGGACAACAGTGGGTATGACTATTCCATCTGGATTCTTTGCTTCCTAAATCAGCTCTTATA
Source organism: Callorhinus ursinus (assembly GCF_003265705.2). Taxonomy (NCBI): domain Eukaryota; kingdom Metazoa; phylum Chordata; class Mammalia; order Carnivora; family Otariidae; genus Callorhinus; species Callorhinus ursinus. The sequence continues at coordinate 7,076,461 of NW_027397070.1, forward strand.
AAACCAGCACTAAAGCAGACCTGTGTTCACACAGCATGTATCTGCATCATAAAACCAGCAAAGGGATATGTACTAGCATACCTCTAGCTTGTATGTATACAGACAGGTAGGGCTTCGAAATGAGAGTGCGGATGGGGCCCCTGGGTGGCAAGTTGGTTAAGCATCCTCCTGGTTTTGGCTCAGGTCATGATCTCATGGGTCCTGAAATTGAGCCCTGTATGGGGCTTTGTGCTCAGCAGAGATTCTGCTTAAGTTTCTCTCTGCTGCTCGCTTGGTTCTCTCTCTCTTTCTCAAATAAATAAATCTTAAGGAAAAAAAAAGACGTGAGAGTGGGCACTGACGCAGAAGGAGACCACACTATTTAGGTAAATATTTTTTGGTGCTATGTATCAGTAGCATGTCAAAGATTTTCTTCACTATCTATACATTAGTTACCCAAAGAGAAAGCCTGTTGTGAATAGCAAAAACAGAAAGGATTGTGAAAAGCCGCTTAGTGGGCCTGTTTTGGAGGGCCAGGCCAAATATAAATATGGGTAGAAATAAGGATATGCAGCAGACTCAGCATTATCATCAATGAGACAAAAGAGAAGGGACGTGCTGAAGAGCCCTGCTGGTAATGTCCATTTTTGTACTGCTTGGTGGCTATAGGTTGGCTTCTAATGGAGCAGACTTAGTCATGCCAATTGCATCGTGCAGATTCTTGGCCAAGATAAAGTGAAAATATTTCCACTGGCCATGAGGGTAATAAAGGAAACTGCTCCTACTTTATATCAAACATTAAGACTGCACATACTTCTACTCTAATAAAAGTGAGTAAACAAAAACAATAAACAATTTGGTGCCTATACCAAAAATCTGCAAAATATGTGAAGGTAAATATAGCGCTCAGGTTACAGTAGGAAAATATTTTCTAAAAATACTTAGTACAGGAAGAAGAACATTTGGTATTCAAAACTTTGCTTTATATAAAAAATATCAATAAAACATAGCCCTCTGAAATAAGATAAAGTTGAGAGTATAAGGAAATAGAGTTGAAGTGACCTACACACTTACTTCTCCTGTAGCCATCCATTCTTTGTGGCCATACTTTGCATTTCTGTCTCCCTCTTCCTTCACTCTCACCTCCACTCAGCCATTTCCTTTCAGGGAAGCTAATTCTATCCTTGAGTATAGGCATGTGGCTAATGCTTCAGGCCTAGTTTTACCAAAGCAATTTTATGTCCAGGTTATAGATGCTGATTTGGATGGGCTCAGGGCTGGCTTCACAGGGGGCAACGTGTACAGTTACACAGGGTCGCTGTATTCAGAAGGGACTTGCACTAGGTTTAATGTTCTGTTGTTGCCATCTTGAAATTCTTGATTCTATATTTGAACTTGTGTTTTGCAAGTCAAGTCAATGAGACAATGAAGCATGTGTGGGAGCACAGGAGGTACCTGCTCTAAGTGTGTCTGCCAGTAGTTGCATATAGCATTTGCAGCCTCATGAGCTGAGCACAAAACTCCTGTGGCCCCATGATGTGTGGGAGTTCAGGAAGTCTCAAAGTTAGTACAAGGTGTTTTGTATCTATGACTGAGTGAGAGCACTGACAGCCCCAAGAGACCATGCTTTCCCTTTAAACCGGACTTTGCTCCAAACAGAAAGCAGGCAGTGGAGTCCTAAGAAATGATTAAGGAATCCATCATATCTTTTCTCACTCATGTAACTTCTCTTATTAGCCAACCACTTACATTAAAAATGATGATATAGAAAAATAAATTAGAAAGATAGAACAAGCCTTTCAGTCTTTTCCTTTCTTACTTATGAATACACTGAAGGTAGAGCAATAGTAGAGTGTATACAGAGCAAGGGGAAAAAAATAGAGTGAGAGAGAGAGACCAACCAAGAAACAAACTCTTAACTATAGAGAACAAGTTGATGGTTACCAGAGGGGATGTCAGTGGGGGGATGGGTGAAATAGGTGATGGGGATTATGGAGTGCACTTGTGCTCAGCACTGGGTGATGTATGGAAGTGCTGAATCACTATATTGTACACCTGAAACTAATATAACACCATATGTTAACTATACTGGAATTAAAATAAATTTTTAAAAGATTAAACAAAGAACTAAAATAAAAACATTGGTTTTGTGCAGGTTTTGACAGTACTGGTAAGAAAAAAATACGTATGCAAATACCACCTATAAATTGTGCAGTTTTGGTGATTTTGCATTAAATCTGTTAAATAATGCTCTATTTGCATTTAAGACTGGCATTGCACAATATAAAGATGAATGGTAAAATGCTTACTCATAATTTAGTTTTTATTTTTGTTTACTTAGAATTACATTCAATAGAAAATATAAAACCCCATGACAAATCAAGTAAAGACTACAGGAAAAATGAAAAAGCTTTATATTTTACCAACTTAATAGCATTTTTTAAATGACTTTTGAGCTCTTCATTTTCATTTTGCACTGAGCCCCACAAATTACATATCTAATATTGGGTAGGGAAGCATATAATCCAATTTGGGCCAAGAAGATTGTAGATGATGTTTGCTGAGAGCCACCAGGAAAAATGTTTCTTTGCCTTCTGAGTGTTTCTAGAAGAGATGCAACTTCTCTTTCCTTGGACATGTAGCTGCAGAAATATTGGGAAGTACTGAGACCCTAATTAGGATTTACCTTTGGATGAAGGTGACACTATGGGAGGGCAGATAAGAAATCAGTAACACCAATAAATACCCATTGAACAGAAGACTAAATGAAGTCAACAGATCTTAAGTTTGAGTAGGGTTTTTTTAAATAAAATTTATTAACTGATATTGTGCAATACTTAGATGAAAAGAGAGCTAGATATAAGTCAGAGGTAATTTAAATACAGAACTAAGAAAAAATTAGAAAACATTGTACAGAAGATAAAATGGTATAACAGAATCAGAAACTGCATTAAAATAATAAAAAGAAAAATCCACAAGCTGGATAAAGCAAATCAATAATGTGAACAAACGTGAAGTGTTATCTACAGATACAGAGAATGGTACAAGTTTAAAACAATGAGAGAAGGTTGATATAAAGGGTAGGTAACAGTTATCCAACATATTTATGATACCTTTTCTAACAATAATCTAAAATATTCTGAGTACAAGGAAGATCCAAATCCTTTCAAAAGAATTAATCAAGTTACAAGGAAAATTAGTAAAATAGATTAGCACTTGAAATAACCTGGTGATATTTTATATCTCAAGAATAAAGAAAGAATGTACAAGCATTGAAGCAGAGAAAAACAGATTATCTTCAAAAGAAATAAAATCCAGCTACTCAGATTTCCCTCGCCAATAGTAAATGTCAGAAAACAGTGGAGCAATATAAAAATAGTTTTGAGGGAAAGAGTTATGGTTCAAGATTCCTAAACCCAGCCAAGTTGTGATTAGTATGTGAAGTCAACACAAACATACACTGCCATATATAAGACTCAGAAAGCTTTATATCCATAGACTTACTAAAAAATATTTTTCAAAAATGTAATTCAGCCGACCTAACCATGAATCAATATAACCAGTGTCCCCAAGTCCTCTAAACTTTAAGATTACCCTCCTTATTAATGCTCAACTAAGTATTTTTGGAGATTCAATCCAAAGAGTGTAGAGGGAAGATAATGTTCTCCCAAATATTTCTTAGGATCCAAAAGATCTGTTTTATTACATAACTCCCTTTGAACTGGAGCTCTTGCCATCTCTTTCCCATATCTACATGGTATCCCAGATTTTTGCAGTCTGATTTATTTCAAAATACGAATGCATTTTTTTTTTATTTCCCAGGCTTTTGCCAACACAAGATTATTAATCAAATGTAGTGACTAATAAAATTAATAAGGACTTGAGGGCTTCATAAAAGAATGGCAACACAAAAAAGAAAACCTACAATCCACATAGTTATTTTTTCCTAAATCCCATTGTCCCGTCCTGCCCCTATGTTGCTGGGAATCTTCTCATCACAAATATTAGCCTAAAATCAGTTCCTACTCTGCAAGTTGTAAGGCTCAGTCCCGCTCTCACTTTGTATTTCAATCCAGGAAACCAAAATACCAGTTAACAGTAATTTCAGTACCTAAGGACATCTACTCTTTAATGTTTATTATTCATGCATTCAATCATAAAACTATTTTTATTTTTATTGTTCAATCTTGCCCTTTAAAAATAGTTTTTTTTATCTCCCACTGCCTTCTTCTGGCCTAGCTAATTACTCAATATTTTTTCCCCAAACAGTAAAAGTGTCCTTATCAAGTAGGTATACTTGCATTTAGACCTTTAGAAATAACACACACAGACACACACACAGACACACAGACACACAGACACACACACACACACACACACACACACACACCCTGCAGGTTCCTAATTAGATCTTCTTTACTGAGCTCAGTTACCTGTAGAATTCTTTGTTGTGGCTCATGTTCAAAACACTTCTGCTTTTACAGTCTTCCAAAATAGTATATAAATTTTAAAAAAATCTATTTGGAATTCTACTCTACTTTGGCAATGTGATCCAAAGAAGATATTTGTTCCCTCCCTTAATAAACTATAGGAATAAAGCCTCTTTCAACTATTTTTATCATTATAAATAATGCTGGCACAAAGAAATTATTTTATTCTTTGCATTGATAAATATAGAATACAGATTTAAGTTTGTAGTTGGCAGAACTGCTAGGAAAAAGGATGTATATTTTTCAGTAGAGAAAAACAAAGGAAGCATGATCCTTATTAGTAAATACAGAAACATCAAGAGATTATAAACAAAAAGGACAAGATAAGATGACTAATACCAAACATATCAGCTATAACAAAAAACTTTCAAATAGGGTAAAAATTAAAACCCAATTCTGGGCTGTGTCAAAAAAAAAAAATCCCTGAAAAACAAGTAGAAGGACCTAAGCTACAATGTATCCACATTAGGAAACATGTAGCAATTAAAAAGAATTTGGTTATGTTACCTATTCTATTCATTCAAACATGGAATGTTTTTCAAGACATAGTCAATTAAAAATCGAAGTATAATATCTAAGGCATACTTTCATTTACTTAAAACAAAACAAAACTCTGTGTTTCATATGTACAAATATATGTAGGCAAATATCCCATTTAGAGAGATGACAGGTGTTACATCTAAAGAGGGGACTAGAACTAAGTGGGATTCAAGGGGGCATTCATTGGATATGTATTGTTTCTAATTTTTTACAGAGATAATTTATTTACCTCTTATATTTAAACTTACAAATATGTTAAAAATTTGAAGTAGGGACTATTATTGCTTGAATTAGAAGACTCGTTACTTTAAAATGTTATTGTTTCTTCTAAATGAATTTATAAAATAATGTAATTCCAATCTGAATAGTAACATGATTTTTTGTTTTGCATTTACATTGTTTCTACTTTTTTTTTTTCACAGTTAAAAACGTCTGTAATTATTCTCATTGACCCTTGACTCTGGAGAGAGGACTCGGCGATGATTTCTCTAACATGGAACTTCCAGCTTCATGTTACCCCAATAGGAAATCTTCCTTTGATGCTCAAACAATAGTTCCCCCTGTGACAAATGGAGGAGGTGGCTTTTTCTCAAACTATCTATTGTTAGAGATGGAACTTTGTGCAAAGAGAGCATCTTCATCTCTATGGTACAAATTCTGTGCCTTTCACCAGTAGGTGGTTTGTTTTGTTTTTTAATTCTGTCTGTATTGTTCTCAACAATTCAAAGGGTATATTTTCTCTTCCCACATCAATTTTTCATCTTTATTTTCATTTAGAGGCAAAAGAATATATTTATCCCCCTCAGTAATTTTCTGGATATAAAGCAATAAAGTATATTCTCTCACTTAGTACTTCTAAGACATATAGGCAACATAATTGCATCAAAAGAGATTTGGTGAAACATGCAGTAGGTCTTACCTTTCTATTAAACAAGAAGTAGAATGACCATTTGACTGATGAACTGGGGAGAACTGATCCTGTGTCACCATATCCAGGGAATGTTAAGAAGCAGATTAAGAAGCAGACATAGGTTTAGGTCCAAGATGGCGATGTAGGAAGATCTTGAACCTCCCTCCATCCAGGAACACATCTTCAGCTACATATGGAACAATTTCCTCTGGAAAACAAAACAAAACAAAAAACTTAAAAACTAGCAGAGTGACTCCTTCACTCAGAGGTTAACATGAAAAAAACCACACTGAAGCAGATAGGAAAGGCTGAGGAACAATCTTGCCATAATTTCCCCCACCCTGCCCTGTGGCCTTTAAGTCCTGAACCTGAGAGGCAGCCCCCAAAATGTCTGGCTCTGAAGACCAACAGGGCTTGCGCCCCAGAGATCCATGGTCTGTGGTGAACCGAGGTGAGGGACCTATTAAAGGGCCCTCACACAGACTCACTGGCCCCAGGGCTCAGTGCAAAAGCAGCCCTTTGAAAACTACCCAGACTATGTGAAAGAGGCTCACTTGCTAATTTTAAACCATCAGACAGTGGGATAGGGGATACTCTCTGGGAGAAGGAGGCTGGTGGAAGCCCTCTTTGCGCTCCCTGTCTGCCTTGTTAAAGCTGGAGGGTGCCATCTCTTTTCCCCTTTTCTCTTTTTTGGCAGGTGCTACCTTTGCAGCCCCCATCTACATCCCTCCAGCTGGAGGGTACCATCTTAACACTCTCCCTTGCCACACTACAGATGGCCAGTGTCTCCCAGAAAGGAGCCTATATACTCATCAGGAGCCCCAATTTTTATGACTGCTGCCCAGGGCATACCTTCACATTTCCTGGTTCTGGTGGCCATTGGAGCTCACACTTGTGGTCCCACCGGACTGTATGTATTTGCATTCTTTATTTAAATAAATGTTTTATTCAAGTATAATTAACATACAGTGTTATATTAGTTTCAGGTGTACAATATAATGATTCAACAATTCTATACATTTCTCAGAGCTCATCAAGATAAGTGTACTCTTAAACTTTTTTTTTGAGATAGAATGGGGGAGGGGCAGAGGAAGAGGGAGAGAATCATAAGTAGGCTCCACCCCCAGCACAGAGCCCAACATGGAACTTGATCTCACAACCCTGAGATTATGACTTGAGCCAAAATCAAGTCAGATGCTTAACTGATTGAGCCATCCAGGCTCCCCAAGATAAGTGTACTCATAATTATATGTGCATTCTTTAAAAGCTGCTGCCTGAGAGTCTGGCTTCCAATCAGCCTCAATCTAGATACTGACTGAGATTCTCCTCTTTGAGACATTGACTGGTCTTGGCACACCCTCAACTACTGGGAGCTATTAAAAATAAAATAAGCTGCTTTGACAATTACAAAGGCTTGAGAGACAACTAAGAGCTATGACAGGGTTGAACCACAGGTTCATCTCCTACATGAGGCTATTTTAAGACCGGGAGAGATGGCTATTTCATCTAATGCATAAAAACCAACACAGAGAGTCAAGCAAACTGAAGGAACAGAGGTGAATGTTCCAAAAAAAGAACAACATAAAACTTCAGGGGAGGGGTGGGAAACTTAATGAAACAGATAAGTGATAGTACAATGTTGAATGGCAGTGATGACAGTAATATTCTTGTCTTGTTCCTGATCTAAGGAAGAAAAGTAGTCATTCTTTTACCATCAAGTATGATGTTTATTTTTTTAAGATTTTATTTATTTGTCAGAGAGAGAATGAGAGTGAGCATAAGCAGGGGTAATGGCAGGCAGAGGGAGAAGCAGGCTCCCCGCTAAGCAAGGAGCCCAATGCTGGACTCAATTCCAGGATCCTGGGATCATGAACTGAGCCGAAGGCAGACACTGAACGACTGAGCCACCCAGGTGTCCCAAGTATGATGTTTATTAAACATAACCTGATTTTCCTAAGATAAATCCACTAGGCCATGTATAATCCTTTATGTATATTGTTGGACTCCATTTGCTAAGATTTTATAAAGAGTTGTGTCCAGGGCACCTGGGTGGCTCAGATGGTTAAGTGTCTGCCTTCAGCTCAGGTCATGATCCCAGGGTCCTGGGATCGAGTCCCTCATCGGGCTCCCTGCTCCGTAGGAGCCTGCTTCTCCCTCTGCCTCCCTCTCTCTCTCTCTCCCTGTCTCTCATGAATAAATAAATAAAATCTTAAAAAAAAAAAGAGTTGTGTCCATATTCATGAAGAACAATGGAATGTAGTCTTTTTTCTTATATTTTTCTGTTTTTGGAATAAGCCTAATGCTCCCTGTGGAATGAGTTGGAAAGTATTCCTTTTCAATATTCTGGAAGAGTTTGTGTAGAATTGGTTTTATTTCTTCCTTGGTTGAATTAAAAAGTAAAGCCATTTGGGCTTGCGCCTTTCTTTTCTTTCTTTTCTTTTTTGGAAGGGTTTTATCTACAAATTTAATTTTTAACAACAGATATGTCTATTGGGGCAATCTATTTCTTGAAAGAACTTTGGTAGTGTGTCTTTAAAGCAATTTATCCATTTCATACAACTTCTAAAATTAATTAGCATAAAGTTGTTCATATTATTTTATTATCATTTTAATATCTGTAGTGGTATCTGTCATTTCTCATTCCTGATAATTGGTAATTTCCATTTTCTCTATTCTTATTTTTTTCTGGGGTTTTACAGCTTATGATTTTATTAATCATCTCAAAGAAGCAGATTTTGATCTCATGAGTTTTTCTTTTTTTTAAGATTTTATTTATTTATTTGAGAGAGAGAATGAGAGAGAGAGAACACAAGAGGGGGGAGGGTCAGAGGGAGAAGCAGACTCCCTGCTGAGCCGGGAGCCCGATGCGGGACTCGATCCTGGGACTCCAGGATCATGACCTGAGCTGAAGGCAATCGCTTAACCAACTGAGCCACCCAGGCGCCCTTCAAGAGTTTTTCTTTATGTCTTTTCTATTTTGTTTCATTCACTTCATCTCTTAGTTTTCTTTTTTTTTTTTTTTTCATTTGCTTATTTGGAGTTTAATTTGCTCTTCTTTTTCTAGTTTCAAGAGGTGGGACTGAGGTCATTGTTTTTAGACCATTGTTCTTTCCTTCTGAGAATTATTTTACCTATATCCCACCAATTTTGACAGATTGTTTTCATTTTCATTTAGTTCCAACATTTTATAATTTTCCTTTGACCAATGAGTTATTTAGAAGTGTTCAGTTTTCAAATATTTGAGGATTTTCCAGATACCTTTTTTGTACTGATTTCTAATTTGATAACGTGGTCACATAGAAAGTCAAACTTTCTATGATTTGACTCCTCTTAAATGTAATGAAATTTATTTTATGGCCCAGAATATGAACTAAGTAAATGTTTTACATGTATTTGAAAAAGTTCTGTTTTTAGGTGTGTTGTTCTATACAGGCCAGCTAGTTCTGCTTGGGTGATGGCATATTTCTGGTTGGTTGATCAAGTCTTCTTTATACTTGTTGATTTTATTTCTACTTATCTCAATTATATAGAGAGATCTGTTACGTTTATGACTATAATTGCGGATTTGTCTATTTCTGTTTCCACGTCCATTAGTTTTGGCTTCATGCATTTTGAAGCTCAGTTATTAGATATATACACTAAGGACTGTTACTAAATGAATCAATCACTTATCATTATTACTCTCTTTACCCTTGCTCATATCCATGTTCTGACATCTAACTTGGCTGATGTTAATATAGCCACTTCAGGTTTCCTTTGTTTAGTGATGGCATAGTATGTATATTTCCAGCCTTTTATTTTTTGCCTATGTGTGTCTTCATATGCAACTAATGAATCATTGAACACTACATCAAAAACTAACGAGGTACTATACAGTGGCTACCCGAACATAATAAAATAAAAAAAAATATTTACTGAACACCAACCAAAAAAGAAAAAAAAGAAAGAAAGAAAGAAAGAAAGAAAGAAAGAAAGAAAGAAAGAAAGAAAGAAAGAAACACTGTAAAAAAAATAAAGTGAATTGTAGATTCACAGTAAACACATAAGTGTTTTTTAGGGTAGGGGCATAGGCAAATGTGTGTGGAGTGCCTCCCAACGTTTTAAAATCATGGTAAATTAAAGGGAAAATGGTTGTTTCATTGATTCCTTCATCCTCTGGGCCAGTAGGTGATTGATAACATACTGTAACCCGGAAAGGGAACACGGGTTAAAACTCTTAAACCAGGGGCGCCTGGGTGGCTCAGTCATTAAGCATCTGCCTTCAGCTCAGGTCATGGACCCAGGGTCCCGGGATCGAGCCCCACATGGGGCTCCCTGCTCGGCGGGAAGCCTGCTTCTCCCTCCCCCACTCCCCCTGCTTGTGTTCCCTCTCTCACTGTGTCTCTCACTGTCAAATAAATAAATAAAATCTTAAAAAAAAAACTCTTAAACGAAAAACTGTGTGATTTCCATCTTAAATTATGAGAAGTCTGTTGGTTCCACTTCCTGAAACAAAGAAATTTGGAGGCAAGGTTGTCAGGGAGAAGTAACAGAAACTGTGGGGTCTTTTGTTTTGACCCCTGCAGGAGTCAGTAGGTTTGGTTTTTTCCATACAGGACTAGATGATAAATATTTCAGGCTTTGCAGGCCATGCAGTCTCTGTAGCAACTACTCAGCTCTGCCACTGTACTGTAAAATCATCCATAGATAACACCTAAAGGAATGAGCATGGTTGTGTTCCAATTAAACTTTCTTTATGGTCACTGATATTCAAATCTCACATAATTTTCACATGCCACAAAATATTAATCTTGTTTTGATTTTTCAACCTTTTAAAGTATAGAACTCATTCTTAGTTCAAAAAGGTAGTGGGTCAGATTTGCCCAGCAGGCCAGAGTTTGTGGACTCTTGCACTAGAAAGGCAAGTTACTCGCTTCATATAATGATAAGAAATAACCGTATCTGGAGGACAACAGGTAGAGTAAGAATCAAAGAGACAGGAAGACTATGACAACATGGCTGTGAAGAGGGAGAGATGACATGGAAAGGAATGGAATCAAAGGGAAAAATTCCTTGCAAATATAAGTTTTTCTATAAAAAATGTGACTCAGAGTATCATACAGGTCTCCATAGCACTATACTTTTCTTATTTCCCAGAAGCCTCAACCTCTGCTCAGAAAAACACTATCTCATGTACTCAAGAGATCTGCTAGACCACCTTTGTGATCTGCAGACCAAATATCATAGTTGGCTTCATATTTTCTTTCTTTCAGCAACCTCAGGTACAAAAATCAACTAGAGATAGTTCTGAAAGCTATGAATCTTAGCTCTCAAAAGATTGCAAGGATCATTCTTTTCTTCCCCAGAGGACTTAGATGTTCAACATCATACGTAAAAAATTTTAAGTCAGAGACTAAAGCAGAATTTTCTTTTAAATATCAGTTTAAATGTTTCTTTCTATCTAACCCCTCAATTCCCATGTACTCTTCTTTGCCCTGCTATCATTTGGCCTTAAGGGAAACTAAAGAAGAAAAAAAGAGTTGACAAAAACAGATTTGAAGTGTTGTATCTAGCAGGTGGCACAGAGTGGAAATAAAGAGGCCAAAATTACCAGATCCTTCTCTATCTTTTTGCCCCCCCAACCCATACCCCCCGATTTTGTCTCATGATAAAATCTAGTACATTAAAATAAAGATGGAGTGCTTTGGCCTTTAGGTTTGATGAGAAAATGTGTTCAGGTTAATTAACAGCTAAACTCATGGCCCTAGAGGTTTTTAAAAATTATTAAATCAGTTTTTTGGAAATACTGTAAATTTATTTAAATTTCTGTGCGTGCTGTGTGATATTTCTGGTTCTCTTTCACACTTAAAGCTCTCATTGAGAATAAAACAGTTTTCTGCACTAAACTGTAACATGATTTGGCATTTATATATCCTGTAGGAGAGAGTGAAACACTACCTGCTTTAAATTGTGATTTCTAGGAGGGTTTCTGGATATAGTAAAGCCTCAGATACCAGGAAAAAATAAAATAAAGATTTGAAATTGCCTTGCCAAGGCTAAGATTCATATGTCTATTTTTACTCAACACCAAATAAAGGTACCACTTCTAATCCAAAAACTTCACTCTGCTGTCTTCTAGCATATTGACATTTTCCACAGGCATTTCTTGTTTTGCTTGATGTATTTTTTTCTAGTTTTCCTTAATATGATATATGAGAATTTTAGTTGCTAAGTATTGATATCAAAAATTTTAAATTATGGTTAAATTGTGGCTAGTCAGCACATTGTCAAAGATGATTTACTATTTTCAAAACTTTATTGTACTTGACTTTGATTAAAAAAATAATCTAAATAAAATTTCAAGAACAATTCAGAGAATTTTTAAGTTTTACAATAAAGCAGTGCTCTGAACGTAATATTAAACAGAACTTTTCCAATACTGTAAGAGATCTCCATTGCCTTCCATATGTAGCTGGAAAAAGAATAGTTTTGGTCAAAAGATTTAATTTTCCTATAGCTAAAACATGCTGAAGAATAGTATGATTTCTCTAAATGCTACGTTTATTTAATTATTTAGTACATTATAATTCAACTCCAAATTAAAGTAATTCATCCCATTGTGTCTTCAACCATCTGAGGTTAAATTACATCTTTCTTAATTATTTTGTATTCATAGGTTATAACTTTCTAAGATTACATACTTAGTTTCAAAACAGAAAACATGGTTACACAGACATAATTACTATGAAAAGAAGTTAAATATTTGATTTCACAAATTCATGAGAAGGTAAAATTTTCATTTTGTTTTGGTTTTCCATTTGCTTCACTTAAATTTTCCCAAATTATGCCAAAAATACTTTCTGGTATTATAATAAATGTCATTTCTGATATTTCAGTGATATCTGTCGTGTAATCTTTACTTTGCCCTACTTTTTTTTTTCATGAAACATAAGCAAGAGGAATTCTCACTTTATGGGTAACATATACTTTACCCAGGGAAACACTCAACTGAAGGATGCTGCTAAAGCCAATAGCTTTGAAATTTTAGGAGAAAATGATTAGAAACTGATATGAGCAAAACTAACATGGTATATCAGGGTAATAAATTAGGATAAAATAACCAGATCTATCCATACTTATTCTGCAGAACATCATCTCCTAACATTTACAAAAACACTTAAGCTCTATTCTTGGATTAAGTGACATGTCTGCATTTTACCACTTGTTTAGAATGGACCGTTGGTTATATCAATTTCCCAGGATGATTAGACTAAAACCCCCAAATCCAGTCTCAATAACAGCCCTGTTATTCCAGTATATCCCATAATCCTAAAAGGAAACACAGAGGTAAAGTTTACAAAAGTGTTTTCTCTGCCACACCATGAAATCTGTCCTACTTGCAAGTGAAAAGGCTCCTGTAGGACCCTTTCTTGCCATCAAGAATCCAAATTAGCAACAGCTTGCAATGATAATCAGTTCATTTCAGTGTACTCAAAATGGGCTCATTATTATTAATTTTTGCCAACTCCCAAGCAATTCATGAACCATTTTTAGATTTTCAAAAAGCAGTTCATGAATCAGACAAAAAAAATTTAAAAGGAACCCATCCCACAATGAGATGATGACTCAGAGTCCTTTGCTGTAGCTGTGTCAACTGCCGAGCATCTGAAATCTGATGAGGATGGGGCTGATGGAGAAAAGGCCATGATGAGCATGAAACAATGTGTTGAATTTACATGTTAAAACTTCTTGTTGGTTTTGGCAATTTTTGCTGAGGATTATTGAGAAATCCATAACATCTGGATGTGGGGGAGAAGCTCCACTAAAATGATGAAGTTTATATTGGTCGACAAGACTATAAATGGAAAAGAAAGTAGTTTCTTAACACAGCTGTTTCCAATTTTGTTAACATTTTAGGCCAAATTCATTTGAAAAAAAAAAGAAATAACATAAAACTCTAATGTTTGAGATACACTTTACAAGTCTGATTTAATGTACACATGCTGAAGACATTCTTGACTCAAACTAATATATCCAGAGATGGACAAATGAACCAGTGGTCTAAGTCTAGGCCCTAAACCTGCCTTTGAAATGGACACTAGCAAGATATTTTGCCAAGAAATTTGGATTTCAAAGTCAAATAATCCCTTTAGGTTAATTTGTTTTGAAGTGAAATAAAACCACCAGATTCCTGGCACTGTCTTATGTTTTAATACATATCATATCTCTCATGTCTTAAAATAACTGAAGGGACAGATCATTAATTGAATTTCACATGAATTAGATATTCTCCATTCTTCCCACTGACTGGGTGACTTCTTATTCATTACCCCTTATTCTTTTTGCACTTTATTTTCTCCCTCTGTAAGATGAAAATTACAAAAGAAGACAAATAAAATACATGCAAACATATTTTCTTATGTTCTTGAAAGGAACACGGCATAAGTCAAATACAAAAATATATATATATACACAAATGTACACACTTCTACACATACAAACATATTTATTTATTTAAATCAATGCTCTCTTGGGCTTTCAAATTCTCATTTTCCTATTATTAGCTTTCTGACTTCGCTTTTCTCATATTTTAGCAGAAAAACTATGGCAAACATTAAAAATTTCTCTATTCCATTTTCTCTTTGCCTCTTATTTCCTTCTATTCCTTTCCTTTCACTTTTCCTCTATTGAGGCCTTCAAACACCTTTCCAGTGTTTTACACAAAGAATAAAAGCAAAATAGAAAGCTCAAAGACAAATAGGCCTTCCTATGATTTTCATTTATGAACCTCTGAAGTCATTATGCAGTTGAATAAAATGGGAGCAGCATCTTTGTAAAATGTTCTATTAGCTTGTTGATGCTTTTTGGCTAGAGATGACTCTTAAATATTGATGACAATTATAATCTACTTCCTATGCTTTTTTTTTTTTTTTTTAGAATTCAAGATTTGGTAGTGGCATGAACATACCAATATCAGATAGATTTGTTAATTCTCCTTGACATAAGTAAAGTCTGGGATAGCAAGATGTTTTAAAGATCATCAACAATATGATCAATACAGATTGCCAAAATCAATTCTGGAGTCTGACTCTGCCTGCTGTGAGCAGTTGTCACAATGTTCTTTGAGAAAATTGGCAAGAAATGATAAGGATTCTGTCAACAGACACCCATCAATAGAAAATAATCCCCCTGAAGAAATATTGCACTCTTTTTGCCTTTTCCTTACAAATAGGTCATCAATAAGGAAAGTCTGCTTAAACCTTGTAATTAATCAAGTTGATATAAAAGATCTTATATCAGATCTTTCTTATAAATAGATTAAAAACATTAAGTGGGAAAATGTATTTCTCAATTTATAGAGTACTTAAGAACTCAGAAGCGGTACCTACTATATGAAATGTATCTGAAGTCTCTATAAGTATTTTTTTAATTCAGTGAGATCCCTTCTATAGGTAGGAAGTTTAACACTTTGGGTAGCTTGTTGCTTGACTTTGGTGAGTATCATTTTTTTCTAAATTTCATAGGTTTCCCACACCTAAAAGCAGCTAGATATTTGGTTGACTATTGCATTTCTGGTTTCACAGGTTTCCTAAATTTTTCAGTTGAGACCTAAGAATCCTAGGAGTTTATGAGTGTCTTTAGGACACCTGTGAATTTCCTAAACTGAATAAAATTTCTGTGTGTGTGTGTGTGTGTGTGTGTGTGTGTGTGTGTGTGTACATACTTATACTGCTTACAGAGACAAAAATCCTAACAATTGGCTGACAAAAATCCTAACAATTGGCCGACAAAAATCCTAACAATTAGCCAACATACCAAGGCATCTACGAATTTTTTTTAAAGAAAGGAAGGAAGGAGAGAAGAAAGGAATGAAGAAAAGAACGAAAGAAAATAGTTATCAGGAACAAAATGATTTTTTAAAAATTGAAAAACTTAACCCTACCTAGGCATTTATTTATTTAAAAAAATAAATAAATGCTTACTGAGTGCCTATTATGTGCCATCCCTGAACTATAACAATAACAAAAAGCTCCACATTAAGAGTTTATATTCCAGTGGGGCGCCTGGGTGGCTCAGTTGGTTAAGCGACTGCCTTTGGCTCAAGTCATGATGCTGGAGTCCAGGGATCGAGTCCCGCATTGGGCTCCCTGCTCAGCGGTGAGTCTGCTTCTCCCTCTGACCCTCTTCCCTCTCGTGCTCTCTCTCTCTCATTCTCTCTCTCTCAAATAAATAAATAAATAAATAAATAAAATCTTTAAAAAAAAAGAGTTTATATTCCAGTGACAGGAGAAAGACAGTAAAGTATGTCAAGTTTTATGTGATGCAAGTCTAAGATATAACCCTCCAATAACTCTATCCATTTTGCAACTATGGTATTAGGAAACAGTATAAAATTGTTATACACATAAAGAGGCTTTCTTTTTTAGCAGATACTTTCCAATCTCCTCTGGCAATTCTATAAGAATAGAATCAATGCCTTGTTTTAAAGAGTTGCCTCTTTTCCTGGGCACTACTGACATTTGAGCTAGATAATTCTGTTACGAGGAGCTGTCCTATATATTGGTTTAGCAGCAATCCTCGCCTGTACCCACTAGATGCCAGTAGTGTCCCCATCCCCAGTTGTTATAATTAAAAATGTCTCTAAAAATTGCCAAATGTCCCCTGGGGGGCAAAAATCACTCCTGTTGAGAACCATTACTCTGAAGGATGCATCTGTCAATAGTTCAAGCCAATGGCAATGTATGTAGTGATAAATGCAATGTTTTAATTGTCATGGAGAACATCACATGTTTCAGAGAGAACTCAATCTTGAGGGAATCAAGTCTGGAATCCATCAGTCTACAAAACATATACTAAAAATACATACCTTGTCCTTGAAAGAGGTTTTTTCTCTCTTTCCCACTTCCTTTTTCCTCCTATTTGGTTACTTAACTTGTGCCTGCTTTTCTTCCACACCTAAGTTCATGGAGGGCCAATGTAATAGGCATTCACTTACTTAAACAAAATTGGCATTGTAACAGTAAAATCTGGCTGTTTAAAATGTAACTAATATTGGAGATACTTACCTAAGGAAGGATTTGTAGGTAGTATCTAGAAAGGGAAGAAAATAGCTAAAGGAGTAAAAAATAAACATAGATTTGTTGATATTTTTCTTTCTTTGAAGATTAAAATTTCTAGTTATTTCAGAAATTCTGAGCATAGCAGTATTAGACTCTTTTGACTGTCACTGTCATCTTTGCAATGGAAACACCTCACCTTCATTTCCAGAAAAAAAGAAAATGATGCAGTATTAAAATGAGTAGAGGAAAATGAAGAGAGACAATTTAAGTAAAAATAAACTATTGGGACTGCATCAAGATAAAACGTTTTGGCACAGCAAAAGAAGCCATCAACAAAACTAAAAGGCAATCTATGGAATAGAAGATATTGCAAATGACACATCTGACAAAGGGTTAGAATCCAAATATATAAAGAACTTATAAAACTCAATACTCCCAAAAACAAACAATCCAATTAAAAAATGGGCAGGGGGTGCCTGGGTGGCTTAGTCGATCAAGCGTCTGCCTTTGGCTCAGGTCATGATGCCAGAGTTCGGGGATCGAGCCCTGCATCGGGCTCCCTGCCAGGCGGGAAGCCTGCTTCTCCCTCTCCCACTCCCCCACCGCTGCTTGTGTTCCTGCTCTCGCTGTCTCTCTCTCTGTCAAATAAATAAATAAAAATCTTTAAAAAAATAAAAATTAAAAAAATTAAAAATGGACAGAAGACATGACATTTTTCTAAATAAGATATACAAATGATTAGGGCACCTGGGTGGCTCAGTCATTAAGCATCTGCCTTCGGCTCAAGTCGTGATCCCAGGGTCCTGGGATCGAGCCCCGCAACAGGCTCCCTGCTCAGTGGGAAGCCTGTTTCTCCCTCTCCCACTCCCCCTGCTTGTGTTCCTGTTCTCGCTATCTCTCTCTGTCAAATAAATAAATAAAATCTTTTAAAAAAAAAGATATACAAATGGTCAACAGACACATGAAAAGATGCTCAAATTCACTCATCATCAGGGAAATACAAATCAAAACTACAGTGAGATATCACCTGATACCTGTCAGAATGACTAAGATCAACCACACATAAAACAACAGGTGTTGGTGAGAATGCGGAGAAAGGGGAACCCTCCTACACTGTTGGTGGGAACACAAACTGGTGTAGCCACTCTGGAAAACAGTATGGAGCTTCCTCAAAAAGTTAAAAATAGAACTACCATACGATCAGCAATCACCAAAAGAATATAAAAATACTAATTCAAATGGATACAAGCACCCCGGCGTTTATAGCAGCATTATCTACAATAGCCAAATTATGGAAACAGCCCAAGTACCCATGGACTGATGAATGGATAAAGAAGATGTGGTATATACACATACACACATGCATGCGCGTGTGCGCGCATACACACACACACACACACACACGCACGCACAGAGGAATATTACTCAGCCATAAAAAAGAATGAAATCTTGCCATTTGCAATGACATGGATGAAGCTAGAGCATTATGCTAAGCGAAGTAAGTCAGAGAAACACAAATACCATATGATTTCACTCTCATATGGAATTTAAGAAACAAAACAAGTAAGCAAAGGGAAAAAAAGAGAGAAAGGGAGGCAAACCAAGAAACAGACTCTTAACTATAGAGAACAAACTGACGATTACCAGAGGGGAGGTGGGTGGGGAGATCGGTAAAATAGGTGATGAGGATTAAGTGCACTTGCTGTGATGAGCACTGGGTGATGTGTGCAAGTGTTGAATCACTGTATTGTACACCTGAAACCAATATTACACTGTATGTTAACTAACGGGAATTTAAATAAAAACTTAAAGCAAAGCTAAACAAAACAAAGCAAAAAAAAGAGATCAGATCTTTTACATGGGTGACAATAAAGACAGACTTTTGAAAAAGAAATGTTAAAAAAAGAATAGAGGCAAGGACAAGAAAGAAGGTAGGCTAACAGGACAGAAGATGAGAAAAAAACTAGATGTAAAATAGGAATAAAGAGTTCAGGAAGAAAGTAAATGGAAATGATTTTTTTAAAAAAAGGAATAAATGGAAGCCTATGCTAGTAAAAAGAAAGAACAGAAAACTGTATTCACAGAAGAAAAATGAGTTTCTAAAGTAGTAGGCTACATAAATTTACTACTGGTTTCACACTGATTTGCAAACAGATGTTTAGAAATTGACCCTAGAAGGACACTCAAAACACATATAAGACTGACATAAAACAGGGCCATGATTCTTTTCTTATCCAGGCAAAGCCTGTCCAGCTCCTCAAACTAAATGACAGTCGTCATAGACTGTCTATACTCTGATTTATCAGTACCTTCCCACACACATTCAAATAGCTTGTCAGCTCTGTTCACCATCCAGAAGAATTGATTCACCCTCCTTTTAAACTTGTTATTGTTCCTTAAAGTTAAATTCACTTTTTTGAGCAGCCATATGACATTTTTTTACTCATGAATTCTTATTGCAGATTCATAGCCCAGGTCTTCTCCTTGTATTTTGTATCCCATATACCCCTTATATTTTGACCAAACAAAATTAGGTTTAGATTCCAAATGCAGGTTTTTTTAATAGCTATACTGCATTGAGTACATTACTCAAGGCTGTTCAGTTATTCTGTTCAGACTTCATCATTCAAGGCATTTGCAATTCATCCTGATTTAATATAACCTGCAAATTTGAATAGAATGGCAGGCACAATTGTTTTTTTGCCCAACAGTCCCTCCGTCTTCTTGCTGTAATAGTTTTGCCTCCCAATGTAGATAGAGGTTGAAAGAAATACTCATTTCCCTAGCCTTCTTTGTGATAGGTCATAGACATGTAATTTAATCCTGGCCAAGGGAGTTTGACCACTGGCTGGCTCCTAAGGGTTTGGGGAAAGGTTTTGCTCCATAAACTAATTCAATGGGTATGG
This sequence comes from Callorhinus ursinus, assembly GCF_003265705.2. Taxonomy (NCBI): domain Eukaryota; kingdom Metazoa; phylum Chordata; class Mammalia; order Carnivora; family Otariidae; genus Callorhinus; species Callorhinus ursinus. Next base: position 7,096,325 of record NW_027397070.1, read on the forward strand.
TTGTGCCTGCATATAATGCCTGGAACTGCTACAGCGGTCTTGTAACCAGAAGGGAAGGCAACAATAGAGGGAAGGTAGAAGAATGGAAAGAGAAAAGCCTGGAGCCCAAAGAATTTCAACTGATACAATACGTATGTCTTCTATATCTTCATCCATGCTTTCTTTGTATTTATTTTATAATATATTAATTTGGATTTAGGGACATAAGCATATTTAGAGCTGGCTCTTTGGAAGAGTTTACCCATCCTAACTTTCAGATCCCTTTATTCAGTCCCCTCTACATTTTCAATTAATTCCACCACTTCTTAGTTATGACTTATCCCGGAGCTATGGAGTTTAGTCAAAGTAAGAGAAATAATATTGGAAACCAAAGTGTGTGGAGTGTATGGAGACAGTATCCAGAGGGAAGAAGGGAGAGTCAAGAGTGATAGCTCTAGAAATCCCTGTTTTTATTGGGCGTAAAAAATTAAACAGTGAAGTAGACTAAAGAAGCATCTGAGAGGAAGGGAGACAGAAAAGATAGTGCCATACAGTTAACAGGAAGTAGGCAACTGTCAGAAAGAAGATTTAATAGATTCTTGGATTGGATCTTTCAATGTCCACTTTGGCCTCGTTCTATTTAGTAAGGTTAGGGATTTAAAATCTTTATTTCCTAAATTGCCTGGCAACTGGGCTTCTGGATGTGACTTGCATTCTATCAGATGCTCTCACACAAAATCTAAAAGGCAGAAGAGAAACCGAGGTCATCGTCCCGTAACTAGTGGCTGTTAAGCAGTGCGCAGACCCCACATTCCAGCGTCTAGTTGCCAGCGTTGCCCGTGGGCGCTCTTTGCAGCAGTTGCAGTGGCAGGAGCAGCTGCAGATTCCTGACATCTGCATCATAGCAGCATGACTTTCAAAGCAAAGATGCAGAGGCAGCCTCCTGAATTCTACTCCACCAGAACTTCTAGCAAGTTTGAAGCATTTAATTCCCTAGAAGAAATCCTTTTCAGTTTAAAATATCTAAAGCGATACAGAAATAGAGGCAACATGGTCAAATGACACTGAAGGGTTAAGATCACGACTATTAAGAGAACTCTGAATGCCAATTAAAATATCTAGAGAGCATTTCAGCACACTAATGAGAGCACAGACCCAGTTATCAGGAATTAAAGCATATAATTCAGAAAAATGTTACAAGTTAGAGAAAACAAACTCGAACTTGTACAAAAAAGACATGTGCCACAACCTGGGTTGAGGCATATCCTAACCAAGGGACATAAATAAGTTCATTAAATCTCTCTCCCTCCCTTCACCCTGAACTCTTGGCTCTACTAATCTCTGAGGATTTCTCTCTCTCTCTCTCTTTCTCCTTCTGTGTGTGCGTGTGTGTGTGTGTGTGTGTGTGTATGTGTGTGTCTATCCGTCTGTTTCTTTCTCGTTGGGTGAGAGGCTTCTGACAACCCTAAACTCACAACATCCCAGAAGCCATTCATGAACTGCACAGAAAAACTCTGATTCACCCTGGTTGGTTCACTGGCCCACTCTTGGATTCATCTGTTTTCAAAAGGGGTTTGTGTGTTACTTTTCAGGTTATGTCTGATGCTCTCTTCTTTGGTAGCTTAACCAAAACCAAAATATTAATAAGGGAACAAATTTCTGCAGAGAGAGGAAAATCCTATTACCACATGAATGAGGGAAAGATGATGCTGGAATAAAAACCAACAGAAATCTTTTACAAGGAATAAGGAAGGAGGGAAAAAAGAAAACACTAATGCCTTGAGTGAGATTAAGGCCATTATAGGATGTATAAGATATTAAAAACCTGATGTGTATACAGGCTGGGAGAAAGAAGCATTTCAGAGGAAGGAATGTCATTTATTAATGGAAGGAAGACGAAATATTTGCTCAAAGTTTCTAAATGGTTGGGGAGGAGGAGAGAGCTAATTTGGAAAATAAAGCAAAAAACTTGATCACTTAAATATATATCTATGAATTTTCACAGATCATATATCACTATATATATATGTATATGGTCTAGAAACACTTTAAGTAGAGAGAAAAAAAGCTGAAATCTTCTTTATTATTCTTAAAAGAAAACAAGATCTTTTGCTGAGATTTAGGCTTTAGTCAGGCAGATTAGAACCTTAGGGAAAGAGGAAGAGGTTTGACTTTTAATTTCATTTAGACACTTTGTTATGTTTTCAATATCTATGATGATCATATAGTACATTTATTAAAAACAAATAACGAGGGGCGCCTTGGTGGCTGTCAGTTAAGCCTCCGCCTTCAGCTCAGGCAATGATTTCCAGGTCCTGGGATCCAGCTGGCTAAGTGGGGAGCCTGCTTCTCCCTTTGCCTCTCCCCCACCCCATGCTCTCTCTTTCTCTCTCAAATAAATAAAATCTTTAAAACAACAATAACAAATAATGAAAGAACCAGATGTGAAAGTGAAGAATTTCTGAATAATGATAAGAAATAATGGGTGGCTGTTTTAGTGAAAATCACAGCACAGTGTTACTTAAGTCACACGACGACTCAAGGGCTTTTACTCCTAGCATTGCCTTGATGACTCGGGGGAGTTCAAGAAATAGATCCATTGGAAATGAGTGATATTGTTGAAGGAAAAACTTAGGTTTTAATGGGGAAAGGAGGCTGGAAGGGCAAGCGAGCAAAGTCAAGGATAGAAACACATTAAACCAGGAGTACAAACCGGTGGCCCATGTAGTGTACGTTCATTTTGATGCTTTTATCCTGGCCTTGCATTTCCTTATTGATCAAAATTTCCACAACTGACTCTATTTTTTCCCTCAGTTCCACTGCCTACCTGGTCTCTGAAGGCACTATTGAGTTCTCTTGCAGTTTTTCGATTCTGGTATTTTTACGGTAAGCATTTCTGCCGCAAGCGTCCTGGCCGCAAAACTAACTCGCTGTAAGGCAATTTGCCGTAAAAGATAAAATTAACGAAAAAGCAAAGATGGACATTCATTAAACAGGATCTAGTGAAACATAAAAAGTGAATAACAAAATTATACAGGTTTTATTGCGAACTACAAAATATTTGAATACTTTTAAACTGTGTGTAGATTTATGGCAATACTGTGCAAATAACTAATTTTATTTTGTGGATTTTTACCTAAAAACTTGTCTTCAAAATCTTTCGTTCATTGTATTATTTTGTTTAGTTTTGTTTTTGTGGGGGTTTTTTGTTAGTTTTGGTTTTTGCCTGTTAATTCTTCTTGCTCAGCACCGCACTGTTTCTTTTTTGGTAAAATATCTTCCTTCCTTAAGAGAGGTATCAGTTTCCGAATACCAGGATGCATATTTATAATTGAGCTTTGCATTGCTTCATAAAAGTTTTCCACTCTGTTGTTTGTTCTTGGCATACTGTCACATATCCACTGATAGATGTTCCAAAGTTCTATGAGAAACCTGAGTTCAAAACTCTGCCCCACTGTACAGATCATTATGAGGGCTAAGATTCCTATAATATGAAAATGGGAGTGCTACACCAATGGAGAAATGAAACCAACTGTCAGCCAGTTGAAACCAACAAATTGTCAAACCAAACTGTCAATCAGTAATTATTATTATTTTTTTATCTTTTACAAAAAAATCACCTTATGGCCAACTTGTGATGTGGCAAAAATGCTTGTGGCAAAGATGCAGTTTTCATTTTCATTACCTCATTCATGCTCAGAACAATTCTGTGCTCATAATAGATTTTCCCACTTACAGATGAGTATTACTGGACAGAGGGGTGGACCCAGTAAGCAAAATCGTTGTCCAAGGTCCCTTAATGTCTCCTAATTCTTTGCTTTCCATTCAGAACCCATGCTGTAAGGATGGTGAGGGAGCATAAGGTCTGAACTAAAAATTTAGCTTTAATACATCTTCTTTCTCTCTTCTCTCTAGAGTCTAAGTTATGATCTCAAAGCACTCTGGGCTTGGATTCAGGAGATCTGAATCCTTAAATTCTGTTCCTGGGAATCTGTGCTACAAATTGTGAAAAATAAAACAAGCCTATGAGTAAAGACAATTAGAGCAACATTATTTATAATGGAACAGAATTAGAAGAAATTAAAATTTCCAGCCATAAGGGAAAGCAAACAGTAATAAGACACCATGGAGCCATTAGAAATATTTACGGAGACATAAAAAATTAAGTAATATAGTAATTGAATAAAACAAGGTACGTTGCATATGCAGTACAATGTATAATAAACAGCGTGTAAATGAATGCACTTATTTAAAATGAAATAAAAATGGTGGCAACACTTTTGCTTACATTAATGTTACAACTGGTTCGGATTCCCCTTTCAACTTTTCTACATTGTCAAAATTTTTAATATAAAAACAATAAAATACAAGTAATAGTCATTAAATAAAAATAATTTTCAGAGTTTAGAAGAATGCCAACTACATAGTAGTACATAGGGCCTAATATATTTAAAAATGAGTTATGTGAAAGAGGGAAATCAAAAGCTATGTAGAAAAAAATACACATACAAAGGTCTTAAAATGGAGTTAATAGATACTGAGAAGGATAACGGGGTCAGTTGGGAAGAGGGGTAAAAATGTGCTTTTCAGAGAAAACAAGTATACTTACTGTTTTGTTCAAATTTAATATCCTATTAGACATTGAATACCTTATTGTCCATGCAAATAGAGAATAAGTTATCTAAAAAGAGGTGTCAAAGAATTTGACTTTTCTTTCTCTCTTTTACTCTGTCTGGCTATTGTTATTGACCTAACTGCCAGAAAGAAGCACACTGCAAGGAAGATATTACAATTTTATGAGTTAAGATTAAATAAATTAAGATTTATAAAGTTCTTAGAAAATAGTCTGGCACAGAATAAACATTATTTAAGCATTTGTTATATAAATTCTTTACTTTTGAGTAGCCTGACATATTGCATTAGAAAGTCATTAAAAAACCTTCTCAATCCCTAAGTACTGGAAAGTAACTTGGAAATATTATACATTTTTTCTAATGCTTCAGAACAACCAATAAAAATAAATAAACAATAAATAAGTACAAAGCAAATAACTTTTTTATTTTGTTTCATTAGACTTAAAAGAATGAAAATGGGTATATTCCAATTTGGATTTAAAAAAAATGAGAAGGCACGCTATCTTTAAAGCTACTGTAAATTACCAGCTTAATAAATTACAAGGAATGTGTGTAGCTATTTATTCTTCTGTTCAGGAAAAAAAATATATAGTTACCATGGCAGCCACCAAATCTCATAGTGTGTGCTACCTCTATGATATGATCACTTTTTGTAATACAGATATGAGTAATATATTATCTGGGCTCTGGTATTAAATGTTTTGAAATGCTTTAAAACACACACATTGCTGATATACATATTCACTATTTTTGACTCCCTTAGCTCTCTGACATTAAAAACACTTTAAATTTTAACATTTTTGTGTTTCAGATATATTCTAAATGTATAACCACAAATATCAAATCTCTGAGAATTGTACAACTGGAGTCAACCCCTCAAATTTTTCAATGATTTGTAATTGGCTTTCCATGAACAGTATAGAAACGAATAAAAGGAATATTTTTTTCCTAAAGAATTTTAAATGGAGTTCCATCTTGTAAAAGAAATTAAGCCTTCTATGAGAAAATAAAATACTTTTTGCATTTTCTTAAAACAAAGAAAAATAATAATTTGTATTAGAAATTGACCAAGAGGGGCACCTGGGTGGCTCATTCGATTAAGTGACTGACTCTTGATTTTGGCTCAGGTTACAATCTCAGGGCTGTGAGATTGAGCCTCACCAGGTGCACCTGGGTGGCTCAGTCGGTTAAGCATCTGCCTTCAGCTCAGGTCATGATCCCAGGGTCCTGGGATCGAGCCCCTCAGCAGGCTCCCTGCTCAATGGGGAGTCTGCTTCTCCCTCTCCCTCTGCCCCTCCTCCTGCTTGTGCTCTCTCTCTCTCTCTCTCTCAAATAAATAAATAAAATGTTAAAAAAAAAAAAGCCCCATGATGAGCTCCCTGCGGGATGTGCTTAAGCTCCCTGCTTAAAACTCTCTCTATCCCTCTCCCTCTTCTCCTCCCCACCCATGCTTGCATACATGCTCACTCACTTTCTAGAAAGATTGAAAGAAAGTAAGGCAGGGGGAAAGAAAGAGAGAGAGAGAGAAAGAAAAAGAGAGAAAGAACGAAAGAACGAAAGAAAAAGAACGAAAGAAAAAGAAAGAAAGAAAGAAAGAAAGAAAGAAAGAAAGAAAGAAAGAAAAGAAAAAGAAAGACAGAAAAAGGAAGGAAGGAAGGAAGGGAGGAAGGGAGGGAGGGAGGGAGGGAGGGAGGGAGGGAGGGAGGGAGGGAGGAAGAAGGCGCCTGGGTGGCTTAGTCGTTAAGCGTCTGCCTTCGGCTCAGGTCATGATCCCGGGGTCCTGGGATCGAGCCCCACATCGGGCTCCCTGCTCGGCGGGAAGCCTGCTTCTCCCTCTCTCACTTCCCCTGCTTGTGTTCCCTCTCTCACTGTGTCTCTGTCAAATAAATAAATAAAATCTTTAAAAAAAAAAAAAGAAAGAAATTGGTCAAGATACTATTTTCCACATCTCCATGCTCCTGTTACATTTAATGCAGGGTCAATTTATGAGATACCTATAATACAATATACAGGTGCAATGTTTGTTCACAAATCTTATCAGACAAAATGATATAAACCCCTAAGGTGAACTTGTGTCTTAAAAAGTGTTGGGACATAAAGTCATGTCTCACTAGCTGGTTAAGCTGAAGCTTCAACAGAGCATTGACTCATGTTTTGTCATCTATCCTGGATTTCTATGGAAAAACTCAAGGGGAGGTTATTCTCTCTGAAAATTTTACCAGGTAAATAACAGGGCCTGGACTCCTGGGATTGCTGATGGAATCTCTTTCATAAAAATTTTACCTAACTGAAACATGGTTAATTTCTTTGCCTTCTTCCACCCAAAATTAAGCAGGTGCGGGGATAACCGAAATGAAGTAGAAATTTCACAAATTACAAGATGATTTTAAACATTATAGATGGTTTTTGAGTTGTGCTCCTCTTTTGTTTGATTTTTCTGATCTTCTCACAAAGAAGGAAGGGCTTTAAAACACTTAATTTTTAATGGAACTAAATTAAAATTAAATTATTGTTACAAAATATCACACCTTAAGGAAATTATGTATGGCCTTCACTGTTGCAAAACGAAGGTAAGGAATCGGTATTATTAAGAAGGTATTTGGATGCTATGCCAAATTTTCTTATTTTCTTCCATGCTAACTTACTGTAATGCCTATTTACCTCACTTTGCCACTGAAAAAAAGTCACTTTTATTCTTTTACTAACAATGTGCGTTGTGTGCACATATGTGTGTGTGCGTGTAGAGAGAGAGATTGATTTAAGTTCCACCTTCAAAATCACATTCTTACAAAATTTGCATTGTTTTATAGTTAATCAATGTTTTTGAGAGATACATAAAGTTGAGGAAAAAAGAAAACAAGCATTTAAGGTATAGAAAGCCCTGTACCTAAGTTGCTTGATTCTACTGTTCTGGCAGCTTTTTCCCTTTTAGAATTCCACAACCTTATTTCTCTTGCATTTATCTAACAATTTAGAGTTCACAACATGCTTTCATAGACATGATTCCTTGTGCTTCTTATGACACCTCTGTGAGGGGACAGGGTTCACAGTATTTATTTTTTATTTCTGTTTACAAAGACTTAAAGAGGTTACTATAAGGGGAGAGAGAGGGGGGAATAGAATCAGAGATAGTGGATAAAGATGGAGTAAAGTAATAAAACTAAAAAGAAGAAAAGTGAATAAAATGAGATGGAAAACTATTCCACAAGCCCTGAGCAAATGCATGGAGACAAACTATTAATAGCCCCAAGGCATGACAGCAGGATAAGCAAGGAAGCAACTAGGCATCTAAGAATAAAAGAACCACATGATAGCTTTCAGGTCTTCACTGGAAAGCATATTGAGAAGAGCCCCTGAAAATAGGAGGGGTTTTGCCCTTTTCCAGAACCAGGTGAACGCAGGGCCCAACACTGAGTGGTCAGAGAGGCAGAACCAGGACAGCTTCTGTGAACTATCAACCTGATCCATCAGGGCTCTGGTCCAGGACAGAACCCCATACTAGGGAGAAATTTAAGGGAATGGAATACATATTGAGGAGGAATAAAGACAACAGACACAGATGAGGAAAGGGGAGGTCTACCTCTGTGCTGTTCGCTAGAGTAGCCAATAACCCCATGTGGCTCTTGAACACCTTGAAGCTAGTCTGAATTGAGATGTGCTGTAAGTGTAAACTACACAACAGATATTGAAGACTTATAAAAATATACATAAATTACCTACCGATAATTTAAAAATATTTGATTACATGTTAAAGTGATAATATTTTGGATATATGGGTTACTTAAAATATATTAAGTTGATGTCACTTTTTTCCCCATTTTTTTCAATGTGACTAATAAAAAGTTTAAAACTACATATGTGCCTCATATTTGTGGCTCATATTATATTCCTATTGAGCAAAATAAACCAGAGGGAGGTAAACTATGGCTTGTGGCCCAAATCCAACCTGCCACTTAAAAAAATTTAAATATTGTTGACATACAATGTTATATTAGTTTCAGGTTCACAACATAGTGGTTTTTTTTTAGGGGTTCTTTTTTTTAATTTTATTTTATTATGTTATGTTAATCACCATACATTGCAGCATTAGTTTTTGATGTAGTGTTCCATGATTCATTGTTCACCTATAACACCCAGTGCTCCATTCAATACATGATGCCCTCTTTAATACCTATCACCAGGCTAACCCATCCCCCCACCCCCCTCTAGAATCCTCAGTTTGTTTCTCAGAGTCCATAGTCTCTCATGGTTTGTCACCCCCTCTGATTTCCCACCCTTCATTTTTTCCTTCCTACTATCTTTTTTTTTTTAACATATAATATATTATTTGTTTTAGAGGTACAGGTCTGTGATTCATCATTCTTACACAATTCACAGCACTTACCATAGCACATACTCTCCCCAATGTCTATCACCCAGCCACCCCACCCCTCGCACCCCCCCACCAATCCAGCAACCCTCAGTTTGTTTCCTGAGGTTAAGAATTCCTCATATCAGTGAGATCATATGATACATGTCTTTCTCTGCTTGACTTATTTCGCTTAGCATAATGCCCTCTAGTTCCATCCACATCGTTGTGAATGGCAAGATTTCATTTTTTGATGGCTGCATAATATTCCATTGTATATATATACACACCACATCTTCTTTATCCATTCATCTGTCGATGGACATCTTGGCTCTTTCCATAGTTTGGCTATTGTGGACATTGCTGCTATAAACAATGGGGTACACATACCCCTTCGGATCACTACATTTGTATGTTTGGGATAAATACCCAGTAGTGCAATTGCTGGGTCATACGGTAGCTCTATTTTCAACTTTTTGAGGAACCTCCATACTGATTTCCAGAGTGGCTGCTCCAGCTTGCAATTTCCACCAACAGTGTAAGAGAGTTCCCCTTTCTCTGCATCCTCGCCAACATCTGTCGTTTCCTGACTTGTTAATTTTAGCCATTCTGACTGGTGTGAGGTGGTATCTCATTGAGGTTTTGATTTGGACTTCCCTGATGCCAAGTGATGTCAAGCACTTTTTCATGTATCCCTGTTGGCCATTTGGAAGTCTTCTTTGGAAAAATGTCTGTTCATGTCTTCTGCCCATTTCTTGATTGGATCATTTGTTCTTTGGGTGTTGAGTTTGATAAGTTCTTTATGGATTTTGGATACTAGCCCTTTATTTGATATGTCATTTGAAAATATCTTCTCCCATTCTGTTGATTGTCTTTTGGTTTTGTTGACTGTTTCCTTTGCTGTGATAAAGTCCCAATGTTCATTTTTGCCCTTGCTTCCCTTGCCTTTGGCGATGTTTCTAGGAAGAAGTTGCTGTGGCTGAGGTTGAATAGGTTGCTGCCTGTGTTCTCCTCTAGGATTTTGATGGACTCCTGTCTCACATTTAGGTTTTTCATCCATTTTTTTTTAAAGATTTTATTTATTTATTTGAGAGAGAATGAGAGAGAGAGAGAGCATGAGAGGAGGGAGGGTCAGAGGGGGAAGCAGACTCCCCGCTGAGCAGGGAGCCCGATGTGGGACTCGATCCCGGGACTCCAGGATCATGACCTGAGCCGAAGGCAGTCGCTTAACCAACTGAGCCACCCAGGCGCCCCTAGGTTTTTCATCCATTTTGAGTCTCTTTTTGTTTGTGGTGTAAGGAAATGGTCCAGTTTCATTCTTCTGCATGTGGCTGTTCAATTTTCCCAATGCCATTTGTTGAAGAGACTGTCTTTTTTCCATTGGACATTCTTTCCTGCTTTGTCAAAGATTAGTTGACCGTAGAGTTGAGGGTCCATTTCTGGGCTCTCTATTCTGTTCCATTGATCTATGTGTCTGTTTTTGTGCCAGTACTATGTTGAATAGCAGTGGTGATAGTGGACATCCCTGCCGTGTTCCTGACCTTAGGGGGAAAGCTCTCAGTCTCCCTAGATCTGCCCCTTTTTGGGTCCCTGCTGGAAGAGCAGTGGCCCAACTGTGCCACAGATCACGGTTTCTGGCAACCCCGAGCTGAGAGCCCACTCCTCGGCTCCGTCTCTGCAGCCGGTTTCCCCGCTCCAATGCCTGGGAGCTCTGCCACACTCAGGCACCCCTGGTCTTTCTGTGACCCTGAGGGTCCTGAGACCACACTGTCCCAGCGAGGGTTCCACCCCCCCACTTAGCCACTGGAGCGATGTCACTCAGTGGAGCAGACTTCCAAAAGTTCCAATTTTGTGCTCTGCTGCTCTATCACTTCCCGGGTAGCGGGCTGATGGGGGCTCCCTCCCCCACGGTCTATCTTCCTAAATATCACCTAGGATTCACTTCTCCACATGTCCTACTTCCAGAAAGTGGTCGCTTTTCTGTTCAGAGAGTTGCTGCTATTCTTTTCTTCGATCTCCTGTTGGGTTCGTAGGTGTTCAGAATGGTTTGCTATCTATCTAGCTGAATTCCTGGGACCAGATGAAATTTAGGTCTCCTACTCCTCTGCCATCTTGCTCCTCCTCCTGCAACATAGTGATCTGACAATTGTACATGTTATGTGATGCTCACCATGGTAAGTGTAGTCACCTGCCACTTTTTTTTATAAATAACATCTTATTAGAATACAATCATTCTCTTTTGTTTAGATATTGCCTGTGGATTTGAGTAGTTGAACAGAGTCCGTATGGTCTACAAAGCCTAAAATATTTACTATCTAGCCCTTTACAGAAAAAAAAAAGTTTACCAATGCCTAGTCTAAATCAAGCGGAGGAAGAAGTCAAGCTGGGAAAATCCCAGGAATCAAGCCGGCTCTTTCTGAACACTATACAAAAATAGTATGAAAACTCCATGATGTTAGAAAAGCTTTCTTGAACCCTGCCTCATTTTAGAAGTTTGGCAAATTAATTTCATATAAAAATGAGCAACATAGAAGAATCAAGGTCAAATCCCATGCAAAATTATTACACAAAAAAATAAAAAAGAATAAAGAACAGAATAATGGCCCACATCAGAAAGATAAGCTCATAAAACAAGATAAAACTAAAATGTCTATTTAAAAATGAACTAGAAGACATCAAGAATATGTTACAATACTTAAAAAAAACCCCATAAATCAGAATTAGAAATGTGTGACTGAACTCAGGAAATAATTAGAAATTTAAAAAAATCAACTTTGAAATAAAGACTAAGCTAAGAGTGATTAAGTATATCAGTGTACCTTAAAAGAAGGAAGTGAAAAGAGGAACATTGAAAAACAAACAAAAATACTAGAAAGAGAGGAAAGATTCATGAGAAAGTAACAAATACTGAAGAGGCAAAAATACTAAAAAATTGTATGTGACGTGTCTTGTGTAGTCTGATACTGTCTTAAGTCTGAGCTGAAGGCTTATTAATAAAATAAAGACAAATCAAATCTCTTAAGGTCATCTGATTAGTGAAACACCTGAGATTATAATCTCCCCTTTCCCAAATGTTAGTTTCCATAAAGGCTAATGTAATAGAAATGGAGCTTTTGAAATAACTCAAGATTATGAGAAAGACGTGCAATCATTTAACATAAAATGTTATTCTAGATAGGTTAGCCCAAGGATCGTTACTGCAGTGAAAAGATCTTCCTGTGTTTTAGATAGTTTACCAGGGCCAAATCATCATGGGTCCTCCTTTGCCTCTTCAGGTTTCAGAATACTAGCACTCCATTTGTCTTTTCGTAGCAGAGTTGAAAAGAACAAGAGCCTTGTCATGGTACAACCCAGAGAGAAAGAGAGGTGAACCTTGGGTAGAGAGTAGTGAAAGTGTTCAACAGGTTCACAGTGTTGAGTGAGGAAAGGAGCCAGAAGGAGAGAACAAGAGAAAGGGCTGGAGAACACACATATGGATTACTCTGAGTCCTGGATTAACTACACCACTCTCCATGGGTGAGCCACAGGATTAAACTAAACAGAGTAGAAATTCTACTATGAACCTTCATAACTTTATGGAGTCTGTTTGGCTTTTGCAACTTAAATCTGATATAAAGGACTGATGAAAACTTCTGAACTCTTTGAGTGTGCTTGACCAATCAACCGTGAGAGTACATTCATGTTGCCCCAGGTAGTGGCTGATAGTGCTAATAATATAATAGTCATCCTGGACTTTTTAGTAATATAATACTTTGTAATAGATATAAAATAAAATTTTACCAGGGCAATTGTTGCCCAAGTTAAGATCACATGTTCCTACCTCCTTTGCAGCTAGTTATGACCACGTGACTAAGTTCTTCACGATGAGATGTGAACAAAAGAAACCTGTGTGACTTCTTAGCTGTGCCCTTGAAAGAAACACCTTGTCCTCTAATTCCTTTCATCCTTGCCATAGACTAGAACTCAGAGAAGGTAGAACCGAAGACAGTGACAGAGAGGTAAGGTAAATGGTTTTATGGAGGCATCCTACTTCACTGTACCACCTGCCAGGTCAAATTTTTCAATAAATACTGGTTTCCATTGAAGCTACTAAATGAATATTGTAGCTGTACTACTATTCTTTTCTGTATATGATTAAGCCCTTGTACATGGGCCATAAGAGATTATCAAATTGTGGCAGGAACCAGTTGCACATGAATCAAATTACACTGCAGCACTGAACCAAATGATAACTCACCATGGTAGCCCAAGTCTTAGAAGAAAGGTGCAGAAGAATGGAATTAGATCAAGTACCAACTCCAGTTATTTAAGAAGAAACTCAGACATGCTAGACACTCTCTCTGGAGAGCAAAAACAATAGAGCCAACGTATGGGTTTCTTAGACTCGGCACATCGTGCTACTGGGAACAGCATCATTCAGTAAGGACTCATCTCTTATTTTCATATGTTTAAGTGGTAGCCTCCACCATCCATACTCTCATCTCTTATGAAGTGAAGGAAAGAAAGAAGAGTTTCATCTGATATGACCCTAAACTGAAGGATAAATCCAAAATGTCTTGTCAATTGGCTAGTCTGTCAATCCAAAGTAGTGGTTAAGAATGTAAGTGAAGCCAGTTTGGCTGAGATTGAATCAATTTATTCAACCTCCTCATGCATCAGTTTCTTCATCTATAAAATGAGTAATAAGAGTGCCTACCTTATGAAGTTTCTTTTCATTAATTGAGTTAATACAGGCAAAACACTCAACTCAGTGGGTGTCACATAGTAAATAGTCAATACACGTTAACTAATATTATTATCTCAGACAACCTGAGGGAAAATAGCTTCAGACACCCCAAGGGCTACGTAGAAAACAACAAAGTGGAGATTGGGTATTTGTTGCAGTACTCCGTGTCCATAAAATAGCCAACTGCTAAAAATGATCCAAAAATGATCCAGTGTTCTTTGGTGGATTAGTTAGGTGCCTGTCAGTTTATAAACTGCAATCAGAATTCAGAGAAGATCCCATCATGGTGGGAGGAGGCCTGCTAAGACCCCAAACACTAAGCCCCAAGTCAGAATTTGTTAGAGAGAGGGGAGATAAGACCAGTAGCTTACAAAGGCTTTCACCAGAAATAAAGGTAGGGCACATGAATGTGAAAATTAGTCATGAAACACTAAGTTTTAAGTTAATCAGACCCTGCTAGATACTGCAAATGATGATGAAAATTGAGGAAAAGGTGGTAACTTCAAACAAGAGTAAACATTGGCTCAGAAGGCTTGATATATCTCCTAACATTGAGTTGGTTTTAATGAAAAGGACTCATCTGGGTGGGCAGACAGTTTCTATGACTGGAGTGATAGGGATTTAGACACCTAAGTTGTCTTTACAACTGAAGGTCATGGAGAGAGGGCAGCATCTGCCTTTGAGAGAACTCAAAAGGTTGTAGTAGGGAGTTAGGATACAGACTAGCTTTTCTCTCCCTGCCTGCATTGCCTGATTCTTGGAGTCTCGTGCTTTCTCAAGCTAAAGTCAGGGAAGATGGCCTTTTGAACTATATCTCAAAGAGATATTCTTCTGGAGTAATGAAGTACAGGAGATATACAGGTGGGGGTTTAAAATTCAAAATGTGGAAGATCTGATTGTCAAATATTACAAATTGATCTTATACTACCATGAAGACCATAATGACCTACTTTTAATTCTTTATCTATCATCTGCAGCCCCCATCCAGTAGTGGAAACTAACAGAGCATATATTGACTGCCAGTCATACCAAGGTCTACGATCAAGGGATGGCAAGGTGGGTGTGGGAGCTGGCTGAATAGGAGGGAAATGACGAAGTTACCAAGACAATGGACACTGGAAGAGGGAGAGATGTACATGGAGGGCACATGAAAAAGGACTATGGTACTGGGTTGAATTTATATAACTGAATTTTATAGTATCAGATCATCTTGATTGTTCTCTTTTTAAGGCAATCTCAATTTTCAATATTTCTTAAAAATGTGACATTTATAATTAAACACAAACCTTGAAATAGACTCTGAATATTACCTAGTACAGCATAATGTCCATTTTTATAATCTGGATATTATGCTTTTAATAGAATCTTAGATTTTAGAGTCAGAAAATATTTTAAAGAAAATGAAAACAAAGTCCAATTCAAGCTTCCAATTTTCATCCTACAGGCTAATGTACAGAGAGCCAGAGTCACACAGCTTGAACAAAACCTGGTAGCTATGTATAATAGAGTGGTGATGAGAATCTGAATCCCCAAATCACATAACAGGCCCCATGATTAATTCTAAGATCATGTTATTTTTTTTCCCAAATCATAGGATAAAGCTTATGGTTAAGTAAAATCCATTTTTTCTTTCATTTTAAGTTGTACTGTCCATTTAACAAGTAAATACTCTCAGTTATTGGCTCTCTTATTACTTAAATAAAAATATACTTTAAGAGTATACGTTTTTACTCTTAAATATATCAAATGCTGAATCCCCTGTCCTTACAAAGCTTTACAAATGCAACTGTACTACAATATAACACCTGGGATAAACATATTTATTTGTATTTATATATTTATCACAAATTAAAGATTATACAGCATTGTATTTGGTACTATCATGAAATTTTTGTGGCAGGAAAGGTGTCTTTATCACTATCTGAAACTTTAGAAAAACACATACCTCTAAAATCTATCCTTACCTGTCTACATATAGATTCCCACACTTTCCGGCTCATATAGAGCCCTCATACATATCAAATATTTAATCCTCATGAAATATTTTTTTATTAACATTTTTTCCATGCTGGAAAACATCATTATTGGGAAGTGTCTATGGCCAGTAACTTTGAGACAGAACTAGTTATTCTAATTCCAAATAAATTTTCACCTGCTTTTTAAAAAAATTACATTATTACAACATCTATAAAATATACATAAATGAGATAAAAATATAATGAAAACCCATGTAACCTCTGCCCATCTTGATCAAGTCTCAAAATATGGCTATATTGCTTTAGTTTTTCTTTTTTGTCCACATAACATATATTCAAAGCACCTTGCATACACTTTTCCAATCAGGCACTCTCTCATTTCTCCCCAAAGGTAACCACTCTCTTAGATTTGGTATTTATCATCCACGAGCATATTTTGATACATTTACACTTAGTAATTTTAAAACATAAATCACGTAAGTGTATGTTTCTCAAATCTGTATGCATGGTATCATACTTTACATAACACTCTTCAGACTTTATATTATTATGATTTATCTCTGTTGATATATTCAGCACAAGTTCTACTTTAATTAAGATTTTTCTTTTGGCTATGACATCAAAAGCAAAGCAACAAAAGCAAAAATCAACAAGTGGGATTACATCAAATTAGAGAGCTTATGGAAAGCAAAAGAAACAGTCAACAAAATGAAAAGGCAACCTAAAGAATGAGAGAAAATACTTGCAAACTAGATATCTGATAAGGAGTTAATATTCAAAATTTATAAGGAACTCATACAACTCAATAGCAAAAAACCCCAAGTGATCCAATTAAAAAATCGGCAAAGGACTTGAATGGACATTTTTACAAGGAAAACATAGATATGGCCAAGCACGTGAAAAGGTGTTCAACGTCACTAATCATCAGGGTAATGCCAGTCAAATTCACAATCAGCTATCACCCCACATCTATTAGAGTAGCTATTTATTTATTTATTTAAATATTATGTATATATTTATTAGTGATACTTTTTATTATGAATACTAGACAGTTGAAGAAATTGGTTTTTCATTACATTCCATTAATTTGCTATTCTTTTATTTTTAGAGAGGCAAAGAGAGAGGGAGAGGGGCCGAGGGAGAGAGAGAGAATCTCAAGCAGGGGAGCCCAACGCCTAGCAGGGAACACGGGGTCTCAAAACCCTGAGATCACGACCTGAACCGAAATCAAGAGTCGGATGCTTAACTGACTGAGCCACTCAGTTGCCCCCCTTATTCTTTAGACAGTATATTCTTATCTTTGAATTTAAGAAAAATTTATTTAAAATAATTTTTTGCTTAGAGTCTTTTTACTTTTATTACCAAAGGGAAAAAATTGATGACCATTATATCCAATTAACTTGCTCACCGATGATCATAGCAGCAGAAACTGTATATACGGTCTACCAAAGCTGAAGAAGGTGACCATTTAGAAATAGAGATTAGAACTAACTCTAGTGGTGCATATTCACATAGTCTGCTTCCTCTTTTTGTGTCTACCCTTAGACAGTAAAAGTAGCCTGGCCATCTAAGAAAACCTTTAAAGAAGTTTTACTTATTATTTTACTTTAGTAAGTATTCACAGTAATTTCTTTGAGATGGAACATAGATTTTTATTTCCTAAAAATGCTAGTATACTCTAAGAGTTATTAAAGTGATCTGAAAGTATTTAAATTACAGAAAAAGAACCTTTCTTTTCAAATCTATTCACTGAATCACAGGATTAGTATGCACAAAATAAAAAATTGGTACATAAACACATGGTGATGGAAAGTGAGTCATCAGTTTTGGTAGCATGTATGTTTAGACATTCAAGATATATAACACCCTTTGCTATAAATTCTTCTTCAAAAAAATAAAATATCATCATTTAGACTATAAATGTAAAAATGCTTATGGGGACAGAGGCAGATATGCCACAATAATGTTTTTTATTTCTACTGTTCAAACCATATTAATAAGAACATCATTTTGGAAAACTATTTCTATTTGTCTCATGTTTAATTTTATATATAATATACTTATCACATCTTCTTTATCCATTCATCCATCAATGGACACTTAGGTTGTTGTTATGTGAATAGCGTTGGTTATTGTGAATAGCATTGCACTAAACATTGGAATGGAGATATCTCTTTGATATAATGATTTAGTTTCCTTTAGATAGATACCTAGAAGTGGAATTGCTGGATCATATGGTGGTTCTCTTTTTAATTTTCAGAAGAGCCTCCGTACGATTTTCCATAGTGGTTGCACCAATTTATATTCCTACTGACAGTCCACAAGGGTTCCCTTCTCTCCATATCCTCACCAGCACTTGTTATCTCTAGTCTTTTTTAGCAAATCTAATGTATAGCATGGTGACTACAGTTAATAATATGGTATATTCGAAAGTTACTAAGAGAGTACATCATAAATGTTTGCTCCACAAAAAGGAAAAAAATGAATTATGTAAACTGATGGTTAATTAACCTTACTGTGATAATGGTTTTGTAATATATGCATGTATCAGATCATCACACTGCACACCTTAAGCTTACACAATGTTATATGTCAATTATATCTCAATAAAGCTGGAAAAAATAATGTAGGTATTTCCAGGTGGTTGAAGAAAGCACAAATTCATTCATCTTACCTATTGCCTAGTTGCCATCAAGCTAATTTATATATTTACCCTTCTATTAATGGACATTCAGATGCTGGGAATTTTTCGCTATTATAAACAAGACTACAAATGAATACTCCTTTACATGATTCCTAGTATAGTTCTGCAGCTTTTGCCTCTGTTATATTTATGCATCCACATATGAAGTTTTTGGGTCATAGAGCATAAGCAAATTCAATTTCTGTAGAAATGGCCAAATTGCTCTCTCATTTGGCTTTACCAACTAACCCTCGATTCTTTTTTTTTTAACCCTCAATTCTTTTATTGTTTTTTTTAAAACACCATAATTTAGACCATGGTATGATTTATACCATAAATCAAAGGTATGATTCCATTTTAACACTATACAACACTACATGAATCAACTTTTGAATATGTCTTACAAATCGATGCTTATTTCTTACCTAGCAGAGGACAAAGATAGGGATGATATATTTAGACAAGTCTTAGAATTTATAAAATATCAGGTTGTAAGAGAATAGAAAGGAAACAATAAATCTAGAATTTTTTTTCTGGGTACACTTGCAGAAACAGTAAAAACAAACTTCCTAGCTACAATTACATTATTTTTATTGTGCCTTGTCTTTCAGTAGTTTTGTACCTTTTTTACATAATGGCAGACAATTCAAAAATAGGATAGGAAATGCAGAAATACACCTTACATATGACTCTACATGAAGTTTCTATATTAAAGCACTCATTAATCATTACAACATACTTATATTTAGTCTGTACTTAAAATTCAAATCTGTAACAAAAAGCAAGGCAAGCAAAAATTTTATTTTCATATATAAAACATAATTGTGATTTTTTTTCTCCCATGTTTCTCTTTTTGATGTTATGTTTTTCAAAATGAGTACTTGAAGAATAAAGATGTAGACTACATAGGCACTTCTCTCTGCTTAGAGGAGACAGAAGAAATGAGAAAAGAATAAACCGAAGTAAAGAGTTTTCACAAGTGCTCTGAATAAAGCAAAATGCTGCAAAATGCTATCACATCAACTCAATATTCTAGGCAAGTTTTATTCCAAACAATTTTTTCTACCCTATCTTGCTAACTGCTCAAAGACCTATATGCATATATTTTCTCTATATTATCTATTCTATTCAGACCCCATCCTTTAAGTATCTTGAAATGATTGTAATAGCAAATTGCTGATTTTTAAAAGCTAAATCAGCGATAGCTTCAGTGGTGTACTGTTAATATGTTAGAGACTTTAGACACTGAGGTATAACTCAGATATTTAGGACATAGAAGTATTATTGCCTTTCTTTCCATTTAATATAATTGTTCATTCAAGAAAGCCCATCATCTGTTAATTTTTTCTCTATGCAATGCAATTCATTGTTTTAAATGTTTTTGCCCTTCAGTTTTGCCAAAAATAATTGTTCTTAACTAGCAACACAAATGAAGTCATCGAGTCTCTTACCACCCTTGTATTATCCGTTAAATTAATTGTCTACTGTTCTGTATTCTCTGTTTTATTATCAAACCACAAAGGAAAGACTGATCTTACCCTCTCCTCCATTCATAGTGTAGGTGCCATTTATCCCAAGTCAGTTGTGCAGAATTATTGCAATGATCTTAAATAATAGTATAAAAGAGAAAAATAAATGCTTTAAAAAATATCAAAAGATTCAATGACTTGTTGCAGAGGAA
Source organism: Callorhinus ursinus (assembly GCF_003265705.2). Taxonomy (NCBI): domain Eukaryota; kingdom Metazoa; phylum Chordata; class Mammalia; order Carnivora; family Otariidae; genus Callorhinus; species Callorhinus ursinus. The sequence goes on from NW_027397070.1 coordinate 7,116,352, forward strand.
TGCACTACAATTTTTTTTAATTCCAAACTAGGAATATGTACACAAGGAGCACAAAAGAGGGTGCATAGTATCTTGAGATGGTCTTCACAGCAATAGTTTGTGGAGTGGATGAAATGTTTATCTTTCATTTCCTTGGATTAAATAATAATGTTAAAGTAAACATATCAAAGTTTGAATATTTTCTTAAATTTTTTCATTTTCTCTATATTCGTCTTTACCAGTATTAGATTATCTCAATTACCCACACAAAGAAGTATTCAGAATTGCTTAAAATTTTTCACAATAGAAGTTGAAAGTAAGTGGAGAGCTCATCTCTTTAATTCATACATCTTTTGTTATAAATATTTTCAACTTTTGGCATTGAATGTGAAATGAACAACTCATTTTATAAGTAGAAAACTTCACAGGGCAGGCAAATTGCTAAACATAACAATTTAAAAATTATTTCCTCTTAGGAAAGATTATTTCAACATTTATTTAATATAGGGTAGTTTGTCAATTATTTGTAATTTTAGAAGTGTTAAATAAGATTCTAAGGAATCTAGAATACAAGCCCGACTTCTATCACTAACAGTGTATTTTAGGAATACACTGTTTAAAATAGTCTCTATTTTAAAATGTATAAATATTGCAAATGTAGACTTTAGTAACATAGATTTGAAGATTCAGTATAGGTTCTTTGGCACAGTCATAATTACAGAGTGTGCACTTGGTGGTGGGAGAAAGAGAGATGCCAAAGGGTTGAAGGAGCAGGAGTATAGGACCCAATGCCAGTGCCCAGTTTCACAACCTGGACATTCAGGAGCCTTCTAATCTTGACCTTCAGACAGGTCAAGATTAGAAGGCATGTCAATTTGATAGGATCAGACAAATGTCTGTACAAATGTCCCCTTTTTAGGCTTCAAATAATATATTTATAAAATGAAAGGTGTTTTTAATAAATTGAATTTGTTTTGCACTGCTATAAGAAAAACATGTATATATATATATATACATGAAACACTTTTGTGGAAGTGAAAAGCAGATAATGATAATAAAATTTCCTTTCCTATAATAATAAATATGGTGATGGGAACACATCCTCATTAATATCTAATGAACTCAGACAGCCATATGACATAGCCTCCTCTCTTTTTTCCCTCATCTTAAATTTATTCTCTATTTTTTGTAGTCTTCACACAAATTGATGCAACTAACTGCTGCTGTGATGGTACCATTTCTTTGTGGTCAATGGGGGACCCTACATGATCAAAGTCTTCACTACTGTTGGCCTTTCTTCTCCTCAAAGGAATCATACAAAAGTGCTCCCACGGGGCGCCTGGGTGGCTCGGTCGTTAAGCATCTGCCTTCGGCTCAGGTCATGATCCCAGGGTCCTGGGATCAAGCCCCGCATCGGGCTCCCTGCTCGGCGGGGAGTCTGCTTCTCCCTCTCCCACTCCCCCTGCTTGTGTTCCCTCTCTCGCTGTGTCTCTCTCTGTAAAATAAATAAATAAAATCTTTTAAAAAAAAAAAGTGCTCCCACTTCCTTCTTTACAGATTACTTCTAAGGTCAGTTTACTTTTTATGAAATCTTTTTATTGTATAAACATATATCTTTGTAAATATCTCATTTCCCCCCTTTTCCCCAGATCTTGCAGACTCACCTAAGAAAAATCCCGTTCCCTTTTCTCTTCAACCTTCACTTCTCTTTTCCCACCTCTACCCAAACAAATCTAATCTAGTCTAATAGTGCATAAAGCATCCAGTGTCAAGGAAGTCTGGTGTTCCATTACAATGGGACAAAACAGAATCGGTGCCATTGGTTTCTGTAACTCTGACTAGACCCACAATCTTTTACAGGCTTTGAGGAACTGTTTTCCTGCTTGCAGTTACTCATTCTTCTCATCACTCAGTGAACACCTGGGTGGCTCAGTTGGTTAAGCGACTGCTTTCGGCTCAGGTCATGATCCTGGAGTCCTGGGATCGAGTCCCGTGTCAGGCTCCCTGCTCAGTGGGGAGCCTGCTTCTCTCTCTGACCCTCCCCCCTCATGCTTTCTCTCTCAAATAAATAAATAAAATAAAATCTTAAAAAAAAAAAAAACATTTCTGAAGCACTATGCATTCCCACTGTGTTACCTAGTGGCAATGTGGTAAGAAGCCAGGTACAGTTCCTGACCAGAAGATTAGGAAAACAAATACATTACATAAGGACTCACTTTTCCACTTGGTTTATTTAATAACATTTATGGTAGCAATACTGTTTAATTATTTTTTTCAGGGCAAGTAAAGTTTACTAAGTCATATCACAGGTTAAATAGGTTGTGTGATAACTGGCAACTGTTTACATCGAAAAAAATATTTCTATAGCTCTGCTTTCATTAAAAAAAAATAGTCTGAATTCCAACACACTGCTTACAAATGTGGTTTTGGAGCACAACTCATTTATTTGTAGCCTGCCTGTAATACTATCTTGAACTTTAAATTGCACCTTTTCTTAGAAGGACTCAAAGTATCTCCACGTGTAATATCACTGGGTCTTGTTTGTTTATACTCTGCCTTCTTTCACAAATGATTGGAAACAGTTTATACATCTAAAAGAATAATAATGCAATATAAACAAGGTAAAGAGCTAGGACTAGGAAAAAATGTAAATAAAAGCAGGATCCAAGCCTGGAACAGGGTGGGGCCAGGTGAGTCAGCACACGTGTGTAGATAGTATCTGCCAGTTGAGTTGCTGAAGGGGACCGTGAAAGGATACTGGGCGTTTGCACTTAAGACAAATGCCCAGTATCCTTTTGGAGCCCCTTCTGAATGGCTGCCTGAGAGTGAATCCATATAGGCTTTGGAAATTTTATGAGTAGATGAAAGGGTTGGCATTCTTTCAGGAACACTTAGAAAGATTTTGAAAATGATCCCTAAAACATACAAAAGTTACATGTATCTAGAATTGCGAAACCCACTTCACAGTGGCCCAAAGCAAAATTTGAGAGCTTATCTCAATAAACCGCTGGGGGTTCTCTCTAACACCTAAGTTTTTGGTTTCTTTAGTCCCTCAAATTTTATCATGCAAACCTGACAAAGATGATGAGGGGCTGGAAGACTTCTCAGAGCAGATATTTTCAAGGAGCTAATACAGATAAACAATAATATGGATTATAATGAGACTGTGGAATATTTAACTTTGGATAATATATTATCATGCTGAAACTTCCAGGAAGAATTAATTTCTAAAAGTGTTAGCAAGGAGCTCAAAATGTAGATTGCTACATAGGATTTTTGGAAACCAAATGCCTAAGCTTAAGAGGTAATCTGCAAAACTACAGTTTCATTTTTAAATAGTATAATTCTTTCCAACAGAGATGGTGAGAGCAATTGTCTTTTACGTCACTTTTTTAAAAGTAAGGGACAACGTGGTCATACCATATGTAAATAATATGATGTTACTTAATCTTAAAGTAAATTATCTTGTGACTTAGAAAGGACAATTCATTGTTCCCATTTTACAAAGACACAACTGAACAGATAAAGAAAGAAACTGCACTGAAAGTGAAGCCAAAGATGGAGGGTGTTGTGCTAGGCATGCGGTATACATGACTTAATATTTGCTGACCAGTTGGTTGTTTCATGGCTACATGAAAGAGCTAAATCAAACCGGCCAGTAGGTTTAAATAACTCAGCTTTTTTATATGCATAATCACAAATCCCATAGTGCCAGAAATTTAAAATATTGGTGCCTTCCATTTTCATAGCTGTCCTCATAAAGCAGTCACTGAACCCTAAATTGCAGTCAGTCAGAAGGTCTTAATGAATTTTGAGTGTTAAATCAAAGAGAGTAAGTTTCTAAAATGAGTCACACATGTATACACTCCTTCCCTTGGCAGCTTTCAGGGTCACTTTAGAATTTGCTTTGCCAAATTAATTATCGACTCACTAGGTGATGAACTTTTATAATATGCATAACGTTCCTTAGCTTTTAAAATATATTTCACATTGTAACAAATAAGAGCATTTAACCCAGTCATATTTTTGTAATATGACCCCAAAATTCCTATGAAAAACTGTTTTGACAAACTAAAAAAATAACTCTCTTTTACTTTTGCCCAAATATATTGGGGCTTATTATCCATATAAAATATAATAAATTCTTAAATACATCTTAAAATGCCTGTCTTAATTCCTTCCTTTTTCCTTTCTCTTCATTAAACCTACAAAAGTGAAAATCAATTACCTACCCTGATGAAAAAACCTTCCATTTAAATTTCAGAATGCTACATAAACAATGACCCCTCCCCCCAAAAAAACCAAAACCGGTGGAATTAGGATAATTGTTCAATTTTCCAACTGTATTGAAGTAAATTCTATTTAAGATGTATTTCTGAGCAATTGATAAAGTTGTTTTCAAATAAAACATTCATTTGGAGATAGAGATATTAAAGATCAGCTTGTTTGTTTTACATAAGCAGTTTTTTCTTTTTTAAATTTCCATGCAAAATAGTGCCAAAACAAATGTTTCTGCTGAAAGTAGATGATAGAATATTGACTGACACTGTTTTGTAACTAGATATTTGTGTTATTATAATTAAAAGATCTAAATCTTTATTTGGGGAAAAATTCATTGTGAGTGTAATCAATCAACCAATATTTATTGACCATCTGTTATAGTCTTAATACTGAACAAGTGGTTTTTTTTGGCTTGGGGATGAAGAGATATTGAAGGACTAGAGAATATGGGGTCTGTTTTTAAGAGAAGTAAAAACCTAGGTTTTTATTTGCAACCCTATATAAACTGATACTCAACTCTTCAAAACCATTTTCAAGAAAACACAATCCCTCTCAGAATAAAAGAGAAACCAAAAGAGTTAGAACACCCAAGATTTAGGAGATGTTCTGAATAGCTAATAAATATTATGATCTGACTGCGATGTGATTAAAACCAAGCGTAGGGAGGGTCTACATTCATTGAAGTGGTAGTTGTCACATTGCCATTTCTGCCACAAAATTGTGTTTCACCCTTGAAAATAACTCTCCATTAGGAAAGGTAGAAGTCAGCTACTTAGATGTGGTTATGCAACTCTTTCTTTCGATGCTAAAAGCAGAACCACAGTTCCTGTTATTCTTTTCCGTGAAAGGAGGTGAAAATTTGACAGCTCAAAATGAAGCAAAAACTCAAGATAAAACAGACACCATTTTGTGCCCACTCAGTCTTCTTTCCAGGGTCATACATGTGTAAGTAGCTGTTTGTTTATAGTCAAGACCTTCTGTGGGTAAATCTGGCAGGATATCAAAGACATTTAGCATAGATATTTCATTTTCAATGCATGTGTCTATTTTTTCCCCTGTTGATGAACCAAATATAACACATGCAGATGATTTTTAGGAATTTATTTTAAATCGTATTTCTTTTTTTTTCTTTTTCTGAATGTTCACAGTAGCTAGAAACAAGTATTTGCTTACCACTTCCCTCCCATCATAATATTGAATGGTTAGATGAAATGAAACACAAAGCTGTTAATGTGTTTCCCTCCTCTGTCTATGTTTATTAATCAATTAATTAATAATATATCAGTTTATCTACTGTCTATTAATCATCTATTTATACAACCCATGGCACAGTGTTTAAGAATTTGGGTTTTGAATTTGGTTAAACCTGACTATGAAGGCAGCATTGAACTTGTTATGAACTGAATGGCTTTAGTTACATTAATTACCTTTCTTAGTCTAATCATCTTATCAGTTAAACCAGGCAGTAGAAATATTTATATCATTAGGGAAGTGAATGATTATGAAGATTAAATGAGATAACTAACTCATGCAAAGGGCTTAGCACATTGCTGGGCATATAGTAAATATTCAATAAAATTTAAGAATTTTTTTGGTATTTTTGAATTCAATAAAATTTAAGAAATTATTTTAAAAAATAATTTTTTAATTATTTTTAATAACAATAATCATTTTCAGAATAATAGATCATAAACATGAGGTAGAGATCAAAGATCTTTGTTTAATATCTTTAGTAATATTTCACTTATTTATGAGAAAAACCCATGATTTTAATTAATTCTAGGCAAAACCAAGAGGTAGTAAATTTTTCCTTGGTCTTTCAGCTTCCCATTTCTGATATTTTCATAACAATGATACTGTTTTTTCTCTTTTCCTAATCAGGATAAAATGTTTTCCTAGTGTTCTTTCCCTCTAGTAGCAAAATATTTATATTTATAGTTTATTAAGACTTGAAGTCAATACGTTATCTCCCTATGACATAGTTTGGTGGAGTTTTTTGTTTGTGTTGGTTTTGTTTTGAAATGCTGTCTTGACCCAGTTGGAAGCCCTAGCTAGAAGACAGTCAGTTTCCTTCAAGTAATTGATTAAGTTCAGAACTCAACAACTTCCCTTTTGGGGCTCTGACACACCAGGATCACTCTGCCAGGACCATTAATGGCCCCTGGGCCCAGGGAACAGATAAATAAGGCACAGGTCCTATGCTCCAGAGGTCAGAAAATTACTAAAATTAGCCAATCTAGAGGGAAGCTGAATAGATTAGAGAGAGAGAGAGAGAGAGAGAGAGAGGCAGACAGACAGACATTCAGACAGTAGTACAATTTCACTCCAAGTGTGATGGAAGTAACATCTTCTACAGAGGACAGGTGTTAATTGTTTAGAAAGAAAGAGGGGTAGAGTGGTTCCTGCATGTGCATAGAAATAATAACATGAATAAAGATGGAGTGGTGTTAAAATGTTCAATGGAGGGTATATATTTGGAGGGTGGAGCAAAGATGGACAGGTAGCGTGAGATCATACGTGCATTTATAAATTGGGCTGATTTGTTTTTATTTTATCCTCTGTGTAAACCAGTTCTCACTTTGCCCCTCGGGGGATACTTTGTAATATCTGGAGACAAATATCTTGGGAAAAGGGTGCAGGTATAGCTAGTGAGAAGCCAAGGATGCTGCTAAATATCCTATGATGAACAGGACAGGATCCTCACCACCACAAAAAAGATTTTCCAGCCAAAATGTCAGTTGTCCAAGATTGAAATCCTGGACTGTATCAGTGGTCTCCAAAATGGGATGCTTGAATCTGACAGGTGATAAAAGATAGCACATTAGGGTGCAAAAAGCAAATATTAATATTTTATAGTTATTTTATCTCACTTAAAGAAATTTTTGAAAGTATGTTTTGTAGCATACAAAGTCTATATTTACAGTATAGAATTAGTAAATCATATGTACACTTGTACTACCTGTTTTAACATTTTTTACTAATGGGAGTGCCCAGCCCCAAAATCTGTAGACCCCTGCTGTCAAAAATAGGAAACCATCAAAAATTTAAGTGGGTAAGTTATAGAAGATTAAATGTGCTAGTTATGTGGGGAAAGAATGAAGACAATGAAGACTTGAAGTATGGAGAAGAATTGGGCACTTACTGCAATATTTTAGGCAAGAAATGAAAAGTGCATGATTTAAGGCATTGTCACTGGAGATTAAATAAGGAGATCATTCAAGACACATTTTTTGGTAATAGATTCAACAAGAATTATTGGGTGACAGATTGGATTTGGAAATCAAATAAGAAGGAGATGCTGGAGAGAAACTAAGGTTTCCAACTTAGACATGTTCATTGTTCTTTCTGCCTCATATTCTAGTTGATAATATGCAGGTCTCTCATGAGAAAGTGTGAGAAAATACAATGGCTATCTTTTATTTGAGAGAAGTATAGTAAGTATGTTTGGATCATTATCATTTTGATTTTGTAATCCCTCTAGAAATTCAGGTAAATAGTCAGATGAAGATTTGGAGGCTACTTTATCTGCTTCATAAAGGTAAAGTTGAAAGGATGGTTTTGAGGAAGTGACTACAAAGACCAATATTGCTAGTAATAATATATTTGAAATGATGTGAATTCTCTTGTTTATATAGTTTTCTTTAATTCTCCACACAGTAACCAACAGAAAGAAAGATTTTGGATTAATGCAGAGCTGAGTATTGAAAGGATTGGTAGGGGTCAGAATATAGGTTTAGAAGGGAAGATTGCAGTAGAAAGAGTAATAGACATGATTTCAGGCTATAGCTGGTAGGGGAAAGTGAAGAGAGATTAATTGAATAAAGAGAATATGGAAGGTTTGTGGACAAGGCCTTAGTGATGGTGACGAGTAGGTCCAGTTGGATTCATGGAATGGGAAGAATGGAGTAATTAAGGGTTGTGGTCCAAGAGTATAATTTCTGGGTTTACAAAATTTAGTTTTAAAAATTATTTCCACAGAACTATACAGAAGACTCTCAGATATACCAACATAACACACACAAAAATAGCCTATGAAAGAAATTTGGAAAATAAACCTCTCGTTACAAAAAAAAAAAAAATGAGTAGAAAAAAATAAAAGGGAATGTAATATTTGGTCTTAATAAATGTCATCTTTTCCTAAATTTTCCTCTTCCTACACAGTTTAAGGAGTAATGTTTCATCCAGCGTTCCAGATCTCTCAGTGTATCAAAAAAAAAATTCTTTAAGGCAAATCCTGCAACTGTATTTTCTCAAATAGAGATAGAATAAAAGAGAGGGATGGGGGAGAGAGAGAAATTCATCATAGACACATTTGCTGAAAAAGTCTGGCAGATGAACAAAACATGATTTTTTGAGAGGTTCTGTAATGGATAGTTCTTTTTCTCACTTATGTACTTATGTGAAACTAGGAAAGATAGTAAAGTGCAAAAAAAAATCTACCAACTGAAAAAAAATTACAAAATCTTAGCAGCTTTGACTGTAGTGACTTATAGTTAAGTTATCCAAATGCACTTAAGGCTGCCTTTTTATTTCCTTTCATTTTGACACCATAATATAATGTTTCATTTCTCAAAATCAGGATGCGAATCAGGTAGATACAGTTAAATTGATAAATTCTACATCTGCGATTTTCTGTTCAGCAGTAAAAATAAAGTCATACCTTAAGGTCAAAGATTATTAACCACAAAACATTAAAACTGCCGAGTTTAAAATATTTGTTCTGTCTCCTAGAGGAAGAGTCCAAAAAGCACATTTGAAAATTTCACATTTTTTCCCACACAGTCACTGGGCTATGGTTTTATTTTTAAGGCATAATTAAACAAATATGCCCACTTTAAGGAGATTTTACAAACCATTCAATTCAGTTTAGATTAACAAGACATTGAAATCCACAATAAAATATGTTGTTGAACTCTTGTTGTACTTGGTAATTTCTTCATAGCTTTTTGCGTGTTTGATGTATTTCCTTCACATTATTTTGGGAGGGGAAGTATAAAACAATGGTTTTTGATGCTAACAAATACACTGAAATCCTTCTAGTTACCCAAGATGGCATATCCAAAACATGGTTTCCTAATAATCTCTACTTGTAATCATTTAGAGACCATGGAACTCTAGTGAGGCACGTAACTCACTACCATTAGAATAGAAAGTTTGCTGGATCCTGTCACCCACAGAGTTTATTCTTTTAGTCCCACTCCCCCAAATCGCTACCCACAATTTACTTTCAGGGCTATGTTCCCTAAACTATTTTTATGATTGTCAAGGACAAATTGTTCTGATATTCAAACTGTGCTATTTTCACATTGCTCCATTAAGAGGAGGTTTCCTAGGGACTAAGAAATCTGTTTGTTTTATTAGATTCCTTGTGTTTGCGGTATTTCTTTTAATGAGATGATCAATTTATGGCTAGGATTATGACAAGAGTCCAGAGCCTTTTTGTTGGGATAAAGGTTGCCTCTCCATAACTGACAAAATCCTTTGGCGTCCCTGACACGTTCTCTGGCTATAAACAAAATACAAAATAAGACTTTGAGTGGGTGAAAAGGAAGAGCTCTCTAGAGCGTTCATCTCACTTCTGGCCCTATCTTGTGAGGGTGAATCTTACATGGCAGCCTCAGAGCAGTAACCTGGATGTCTATGCTGGATTATTAATTCTAATTTTCAAACCAAAAAAGAAACCAGGAAATGAGACCTATACCAAACTAATTATAATCTAATTAGATTCTTATATTGCAGCCCAAAGGGCCGAGCAAAGGATTTCCCCTAACAGATTAGAAATAGTGAAATGCAGTGTACGTATAGGAAAAAGGAATGAAATCAGAATACGAAAAGGTTCTCAAAGATTTCTAGATAAAAAGGTTGAGAGTGGGAGAGACTTTGCACTTGTTTATGTGGGTGAATATAGGATTAGCTGGTTAGACTCCAGAACGTGTGAGTGTGGAAGCACATTGTGGAAAGTGTTGTAATTAGGTGCCCTGAAACAGCCACTCTCCAGGGTCCTCATGGGGGGGGAGGGGGGAGTTTGACCAATAGTTGGGAAATCCTGCTTTAAAATTTATCTTTTCCCCTCTCCCTTATATGTAAATCAAAAAGCACTATGAGATACATATGGAATGATGGAAAAGCACCGTGTAGTTAGCAAAACAAATGTGCGGCCTTTAAGAGTTATAGCAGATTTAAGAACAGTAGAGTTGAATGAACCAGTGATCTTGACTGGCTCCTAAAAGAGGAAACTGAATTCATGACTGACTCTCTGAAAATGCTAAATTCAATATCTGGTTTGGTAAAAGACTTGGCCTTTTTAATTGCAGGAAAGCATCTAAATCTTAATCTGTAAATGAAGAAAAAAAGAAAGAAGGACTCCACGGAGAAGTAGGCAAGAACAACATGACACATAAATAATAGCAACAAGGGCAGTATTAGTGCCAAGTAAAACTTTTTTTTTTTTGTCAATTAGTTTAATGTCAAGAATGAATCATTTCAAACACTCATAAAACACGACTTTACTAATCGTTATCAGGTGTGGCCCAGTCCAGGGGAATCCATATGTCTCTCCAGTTCCCAGATCAGCATTACACAGACTTCTGAAAGTGTTTCCTACTAATGTCCATGAGTTGATAAACAGCACTCAACAAATAACATTGACAGAGTTTGTGTGGCTTTGTTTCCTTCACTCTTCCTTCCTATTCCTACACTCTCTGTAGCAGCAGGGAGTATAACCTGCTGCTTACAACAGTGTTAAGGAGCAGGGAGTAGCTCTCTAATTTAAAGTCATGAACCGGGGGCGCCTGGGTGGCTCAGTTGGTTAAGCCTCTGCCTTTGGCTCAGGTCATGATCCTGAGATCCAGCCCCCGTTTGGCTCCCTGCTCAGAGGAGAGTCTGCTTCTCCTTTTCCCTCTGCCCTTCTCCCCTGCTTGTGCTTTCTCTCTCTCTTGCTCTCTCTCAAATACATAAAAAATGTCTATAAAAATAAATAAAGTCTGAAACCTAGTATGCATAGAGCAACATTTTAGCTGCTTTTTTTTTCTTTTTAAAAAGGTTTTCTTAACTTCTGGACTAAGGAATTTGGGCACCTGAGTTCTTTTGCTTTTGGACTCATCTAAGAGATGCTTTATACCTATTGCTTAAACACCTTAAACAATTTTTTTTCTAACCTCACCTGGATGCTAAGAGGAAATTTATTATCATTTCTAATGAGTCAGAGGAAAGGTTATATATTAACTGGTGTCTGACCACGCCGGAGAGGCTCTTTTTATCCCCTAGGGAATAAAAACCAGGAATGTGCTACATGGAAAAGGTAAATCGCTCATCATTTTATTTCTGACAATTGTTTGGGAGAGGTTTAGATCCTTTGGGGGAAAAAAAGGGGAGGAAATTGTCTGTAATTTATTTCTGGCACCCCTACACACAAATTCTATGATGTAGTCAAGTTCAGTTTCCTCTTCCACAAAGCTATGGATAGTAATATATATTTCTGTTAGTAAGCTAGTATATGTGAATGCACTTGGTAATAGCTTGAGCCATAAAAAAAGTTGTAAATTTTGAAGAGCAAAATGGTCAAATATCAGCAAATTTATATGGTTGCTAACACACAGCAGAGACTCAAATTTGATTAGATGAAAATCCATATTTTTTCCTTTCTTCTTTTGCCTTTTGTTTTCTTCTCAAAATTTTGCATATGAAATATTTGTATATTTGCCTATAAAATATTCTTTTAAAACTCCTTATCTTTCCACTAAGTGTAATAACTGGTTAAAGCATACCTCACTGAATGTACGTAGAAGTATAAAAATGATTAAAGAAGTCACCTACTGTTTGTCTCTTAACCAAACTCACTGAAATAGATCCACTGATATTCGTGCTGGCTAATATTTTCTAATAATCTGCAGAGTTTTTTTTCTCCTTTTGTTATGTTTGGAAAATATGAGCATTAGATAGCATGACTGTGTGTTCAGACTGCCAAATGCCAATAGGAGCAGACTGCACAGCAAGATAAGTGCTTTTGTTTGACAATGTGTTATACACTATTGATAATGATCTCGAAATTGAAGTTGGTACTCTTGCCTTTTGCTGAGTGATATGAAGTTTTTAAATTGTCTTTATTTCAATTAAAGAGCAATGGTTAGTGCTGTTGTTTATGTTCATCCCGCCTGTCAGTGTATGTGTGTAATTATAACATGTAAGGTTTTAGTCTCCCAAATGCTTTTGAATTTTGTCCAGGACAACATATTTCTGAAGGTATTTGCATTTATTCACCAGAGACTATTCATGATGTTGCTTGTTTTCTTGATGAAATAGTGTTTACTCAGAGCCTCCTATCTCTCCTCTTCCCGATTCCTAAGCCAGGAGCACTCATATCATAGCCTGTGATAGATGCAGGATGGACCCCAGGACTTCGGGATTTTCTTCCTGGCAGCCTTCGACTAACATTAAGTAACTTAAATTTTTATTGCTCACATTATGCTTTAAAGAGAAATGTGGAAAGAAACGAGTTGGGATTCTCACTTTCCACAATATGCAAATTGCTTAGTCTACAAATGTCAGATTCTAAGAGTAAGTGACTTTCATTTTCATCACAACAGCGTCTCCAGCTAATAAGTGACGATAATTGTATTTGTCTCATGCTTGAAAACAATGCTAAATGTCGTGCAAAAGGCTATAGAGAAACAGGTAAAGAAAAATTATTGATTCGATTGTGTGTTTGTATTTGTGTGCATTTGTCAGTCTTCAGGACAAAAGTGGGACATCCAGCCTTGATCCAGAGCAAAGAGCCAGATTTCAGGGAGCCCCAAAGGTGATATAAAGGAAGAATTTCTACCTTAGGTGGTTCTCAGTGAATTACCCCAGAGAGAGTTGCTAGAATGCTGAAAGTAATTCCAGGTTGTCATTTCAAGTTCCTAAGAATGGATTCACATGGTCTACACTGTTCTAGTGAAATGGCATATACATATTAGAAGCTGTCTAATATCTCTTCATAGGGATCTGACTGGAGAATCCTGAATAAGTGGTTAATATTTGAGGATTGCCAAGAATCTAGCAAGGATATTAGGGCTTCACTATTCAAGTTTTGTTTTCCTCTTACTGTAAGAGACAGCTTAAACTATATGTACTTCATAGAGCTTTTAGCTGAGGAAAAAATACGTACCCAAAAAGGGAGAACTTTTTATAGGAGAGCTTACTAACTGGACTCTCCTTCCTGTTTACCACACTTAGAACTTTGTAGCTGGGGAGGAGGATGATATGGTTCTCACTGATGAGAAGTGGGCAGAAATGCCTGAGGAGGTGGCCATTTTTGTTTCATTCTACCATACAATAAGAACAAAGTACAGGAAGACAAACCTTTTTGCTCTTGCCCTGTCCCAGGTCCCTTCCCTGGAGTTGGCAGTACAGAGCCTGGAAGTGGAACAGCCAGTATGTAACCCTAAGAACAAAAGTCACATCCTGAGAATGATGAAGTAGAAAGCTAGAAGGAGCCTGCGGTTTTGATGGCATCATTTGGCCACTGTGCCATCCCTGGACTGCACTTCTTGGGAATTCTTGCTGTTGAACATAAATAAGCTCCTTAGTTAAGCTACTGCTGATCAGATTTTCAATTTCTGGTAGCTGAAAATATTTCTACTGAAACAGCCCCAACCACTCCCTGCTTAACCCTAGTGGTTTTTAGACTTTAACTTGAGTTACCTGAAGGTCTTGCTAAAACATGGTTTATTAGGTCCATAGTAGGTCTGTGATGGCACCTGAGAATTGCTCTTCTAACAAGTTCCCAGATGATGCTGATGCTGATGGTCCAGCACTATTGCTCAGAAAAATGATTTTTCTAAAATATAAATTTTAATGAAAATCATTTTCTTAAAATACATTCGTCCTGCACCCAGACCCTTCAAAGCAAAAGACAAGCTCCTTGCAAGGACATCTAGATCTGTTTCTTCATCTTTGTCCTTCGTATCTCGTCCATGTTGACCCTAAATTCCTGACACACTCAACTGTCTGTCATTCGCTGATAACAGCCTATTATTCTCTGTAGCCACTTTCTAATAAATTTTTCCCTCTGCCCAGAATATTCTCCTTTATTATTTTCTTGACCATTCTCAATATTCCTTCAAGACTCAGTCTTCACTTGGCTAAGTCCCTGAGTTAAATACCCTATACTATGAAATAATTCTTTATGTACTTTTCAGTCTTGTTCAATGTGATTCTCTTGGAGTGCAGTCTGTGGCATTCAGGTATTCCCCTCCATAGCCCTGGTGCCCAGCATATGTGCTGAAACATAGGGAAGAGTACAAAGACTTGCTGAGTGAAAAACTATTTGCCAAAGCATCATCAATGCTGTGTGTTTATGATATAGTTCTTTTTATAGCCTTGGGCTGTAACAGAACCTCCCTCTTCCTGTATAGATCTGTTTATTGTTTATAAAATACATAATTTAATACTTTATTATAATCACTTTCATCACTGTGTAAAAGTAAATTTGATGAGTGACCTTTGAACGTAGCCCTTTGCAAGGGACAAAGCCCTTATTTTATCTCTCTTCTTTTTTTTTTTCCAATGCAACAGAAATTGAAACCAGAAAATTCTCACAGAACAGATGCCCTTGCAATTGAAAAGCACTCCCTCTAATAATGCTTGGCATAATTTTTGTTAGGTTTGTATCTCTGGTATAATTACATGATGATTTTAATGGAAATTATAAAGAAGTATTTTACAAAGGAACAGAATATTTTATGTGTAGTTATATGTAAATTTACTCTTATAAATATGCAAGCTTTCTTTCTCACATGGGTATTTGCTTAAGGATCACTCTGATAAATGCAAACAAGACTCATATTATTTATTAGAAGATTGCTGAGATATATAACAGTAATTGTCATACCACTCTGTAGAATTCACTTCCAGAATCTGCTGTTGTTCCTATTGACTGATAATGCACAGTAAAAATTGCCACATTTAAAAATTCTGTTGAGATATTAAAATATCTAAGTTTTTATTTTCTTCAGACGTATAAATTATTTTTATATGCATGTTGTTATTTACCAAGCCAATCCGGCTTTCAAATGAGGCAATAGCTCTACTACTTTGTACAGTATGATTTCTGAAGTTATCATTCATATCAGTGTTAATTCAATAATAGATAAGAGAAAAATACTAAAAGATAAAGGAAGTTTAATCTTTGGAACCTGGTATTTACATGATACAATATATCATAAGACGAGTGTTTCACTACTGGTTATGTTTTCCCAAGATTAAGTCTGAGGTACAAGTAAAATTAGTGCCCATTTCACAACAAGATATACGAGATTATTCTTTCCACTTATAAGCTTAATAGCAGCACTTCTACAAGAAAATTAAAAAACAAAAAAAGCTTGAGTTCAGTTCACTTCAATTAATATAACAAGCACTCTACTTCATTAGGACTGTTTAGAGGGAAGCACACAAATGCATAGATGCATAAAGACATATGGGTAAACACTAAAATTATTTTGCAATGCTTGGTATTTTAAGCCAACTTCAGAAGAGCAGTGGCTTGGTTTCAGCCATGGCAAGTGTCCATTGCTTATTTCCTAATTTTCCTGTACATCAAAATGTTTGATTATTGAAGAGATGCTCTTGTTTTTTCTAGGTGAAAATAAGGAAAAGGCATGATGGGTCCCTAAAGTTCATACTTAGATATTGTCATAAAGACTATCTTTAAATCATTTAAATTCTGAGGTATGGGGCGCCTGGGTGGCTCAGTTGGTTAAGCGACTGCCTTCAGCTCAGGTCATGTTCCTGGAGTCCCGGGATCGAGTCCCACATTGGGCTCCCTGCTCGGCGGGGAGTCTGCTTCTCCCTCTGACCCTCTTCCCTCTCGTGCTCTCTACCTCTCATTCTTTCTCTCTCAAATAAATAAAAAAAAAAAATCTTAAAAAAATAAAAAAATAAATTCCTAGGTATGGTCAGAAAATGTTAGAAGGTTAAGTACATCTCAAGATACATAAATCATGTATTGTTGAATTCTCTAAGACAGACACACTGTCTCCCTTTTTCTTCATTTTATGGCATGATATCATTTTGGAATAATCAGGTTACACATTAACACTGAGGCAGAGGAAATTCCGAATGCTTTCATGGTATGGTTGGCACCATCCCTTTATGTCAACTAAATCTCATGCAGTCTAGAATCAGCGTCCTCTCCAGGGTAGGGCCAGTAGAGGCAGTTCCTCCAGACCCACCTCTGGTCTGTGTTTTCTCATGCAAGTAGCTACTAGGGCGAGTGAGAAAAGTATGTAGGCACTTCATTCTAGAGAAACCCATGGCTTTGAAACATTTATAAATCCAATTACCAAGCAAAGGAGAATGTTTTGCTGTCTGTCTCAGGTTACTAAACTTGTATGTGGCCTCTATGTGACTTATTTCACTGCAGTTATTTTAGACCTGATTTGTATTTTTATGAGTGTAGATGAACACCTTGTGCTCAGCCACCCTCCTGCATGCATACCTTCCCCGCTGACTGGGCTCTGACAATTCAATGTGATTTGCACCATCTGGGGGTCACTCACTCAACACGCTCGATCTAGACCCCCTATGCTGGTCTACAACAGCCCCCAACTCGACTCTTCACCCTTGGACCTCCCTAATGGCTTTTTTGAACTGAATTTTTTATGAAGGGAAGGAAAAGAAAAAACAGGAAAAACTTTCTGTTAAGTCTTAATGGTTTCTACATATTAAAATCACTTGTAAGTATTTGGAAGGGTTTTTGTTTTGTTTTGTTTTGTTTTGTTTTGTTTTGTTTTGTTTTAAGTGGTCCTTTGAGGACAAATCTCCTGCAGGAAAGCAGGCTTTGATCTGCTCCACAGCTATAGTTTTAAATACCAACAAAACAATGATCAGTGTTGGGATACACTAACAAGACAATATTATCTTTAGTTTCAGTCCCAGGTTGGACCAAAGAGAAGCAGATAGAGTGAGGAAGCTTGTTTCAATTAAACCATGCATATGATTAGAGGGTACCCAAGAAAATAAAGACAAGATCTAAATTATCAATAGAAGGGGTCAAAACCTAGACTGTCCAGTCTGATGGCCTAAATCTTGAGGTCCAGATAGATTCTAAATAGCTCTAGATGCTTCAGATCCCACATACAGGGATTTTAATAATTTAATAATGGTTTTAGATGAAAGTAAATAGTACTTGAAAATATTTGAGGGGCGTCTGGGTGGCTCAGTCATTAAGCGTCTGCCTTCGGCTCAGGTCATGATCCCAGGGTCCTGGGATCAAGCGCTGCATCGGGCTCCCTGCTCAGCAGGAAGCCTGCTTCTCCCTCTCCCACTCCCCCTGCTTGTGTTCCTTCTCTGGCTGTGTCTCTCTCTGTCAAATAAATAAATAAAATATTAAAAAAATATTTGAATACTCTTCAAAGTGCATAGGAAATATTTTATCTTTAATTCTACCTTTAAATGTTCTCTATTTCTGACAAACCGTCGTGTAGAGAGACTTCTTAATTATAC
The DNA here is from genome assembly GCF_003265705.2 of Callorhinus ursinus. Classification (NCBI taxonomy): domain Eukaryota; kingdom Metazoa; phylum Chordata; class Mammalia; order Carnivora; family Otariidae; genus Callorhinus; species Callorhinus ursinus. The sequence goes on from NW_027397070.1 coordinate 7,134,097, forward strand.
AAACATTTATTGACTTTTCATTATGTGCTAATTAGGTAGATAAATTCAGTGTAATCTGTCAAGTGCTATGGTTCATATGAGAGAAGGACTCCCTGGATGTGCATATAATCATCCCCTCATGGTATGGTCAGAAGAGGCTCCCTGGAGCCTATATCAGAGCACCACATTGAAGGGACTCCAGTGAAGTTAGGATATTGGGTCAGGCGGTATTGTAACTCAGAAGCTTGAGAAAACATGTTTGCAGAATCATAAGTCATTCAGTTGATTGACTCTTAGTATTTGAGGTGGGTGGGACTGTGAAAAGCAGTTTTCTGAAGGTGTTCCCTCAAGATCTGTTTACCTTGGTTATTAAAGCAAACACTGATGTAGGGGCTGCTTGAAGGAACTTTGTAGATGTAATCAAGGCTAGGTTACTGAAAATGGAGAAATTATCTTGGGTTGTTTGGTGGGACAAATCTAATCACTTGAGACATTCAAAGCAGGGAAATTTCTCCAGCTGGAGTCAGAGAGATGCAACCAAGCAAAGAGGAAGAAGGGAAAGTAAGGTATTGGATGCATGGGAAGTAGTTCACCCACTGTTGCTGGCTTTAAAGAAGAGAGACAACAGCCAGAGGGGGCATGGCCTCTAGAAGCTGAAAATGACCCCCAGCTAAAGGCTGGGAAATGAGGACCTCAGTTCTACAAATGCAAGGAACTACATTCAACCATTTGAATGACCCTGGAAGCCAGTTCTTCTCAGAGCCTTCCAATAAGAGCCCAACTAGCTAAGACATTATTTTCATCTTTGTGAAACCAGGAGCTGAGAGACCAACCTAGTCAGCCCAGACTTCTAATCTTCAGAAATGTGAGTTAATAAATTGGTGTTATTTTAAACCTCTAAATTGTGGTAATTTGTTATGGCAGCAATAGAAAACTAACACAGGAGTAATCGTGAAAAATGAGACTAGAAGCAGTGATTTTCAACAGTACCTAATATTGTTCCCAGGGAACGTTTGACAGTAAATAGACATTTTTGTTTGTCACTACTGGGACAAGGGGTAGAAGGGTGGAGGGAGTTGGGGGGCATGTTTGCTACTGGCATCTAGTAGGTAAAGGCCAGGGATACTGCTAGAATTCTGTAATGCACAGAACAGTCCCCCACCCCATAGAAAAGTATTGTGTGGCCCAAAATATCAAGTGGCAAGATTGAGAAATCCTAGATAAAAATTAGGCAATTACTGGCTGGATCATCAAAGGTCTTACGAATCTTGATCCTACAGAGTCTGCATTTTATCTCTAGGGCTATGAACAGCTATGGAAACTTGTGCTCTTTTCTCCCTCTGACTACATGGAGAACATGCTATACTTCTTTTGTTGAAAAAAGGACAGCAAGCAGGCCGGAGATAACTATTAGAAGCATTTCTATTATTTAGTAAAAATCAACTGAAAAAAGTAGCTAATAAATTAAATCGGATCAAATTTCTTTGTTGCTGATCTAACATAATCATTTGTTATGCAAGTGGTCATTTAAAAAGTAATAATAATTGCCAAAAAGATGGCTTATAGTGATGAGTCGTTCTTAAAACTGGAAGCCTAATGCTATTTTTGAAAAAATATTTTAAGGAAAACACCAAAAGGAAGTGTTCACCTAATTAATATCCTGTGTCTTTGTGAGGATATCTTATCATATTAGTGATTTTTCTTATACACAAAATCCTCTGTTTGCTTAGTTCACTGTATAATTAGGCTATTGAGCATCTACTTCCTTTAAATCCTTTTGTCTTAGTCTTTTACATTTTCTTTTTAATAAATAAAAGCACGATTGCTGCTTATGGTTAAGACTATGTTTACATTTGTCAGAAACTGCCAAACTGTTTTCCATAGTTACTATACCATTTTGCGTTCCTACCAACAATAAAAATCTAACATTTTTTTTTTTAATTTATCCATAACTTGCATTCCCTGGGTGAGCCTAAGACTTGGTTGACTCTATTAAGATTTAAAAAGTCAGGAGTAAAAATAAGGTCTCTTTTCTCTCCTTAATCTAACTCTCACAAGCAAATTAGCATGTTTCATATTGATAAGGAAAATTGATAAGAATAATTTGAAAGTCCAGGTTGTATTTTCACTAACATGATTAAAATTTCAATTGAAAATAATAAAAAAAATATTAACCATATATTCACTTAGTATGGGCTTGACTTAACATACCACAGACTGATTTCTCCTTTAAAATAATGGTTCCTATTGATTTGTTCTTGTTGATTATTAGATTGTATTATTGTTTGTGTTATTACATCTCATAGTTAATTGTACCATATCATCATTGGTGCATATAGGCCCTCTTATTCTTATCGATTTGTTTAGTTTGTACGTATTTATGCTAAATGAGTATTTTTTTCCCTAGGGATTTAAAATTCATTTAGATGGTATAGAATTACATGTTTAATTACATTTTATTTTTCACTAAGCATTCTGTTTTTCAGCTGTATCCACATATTCTCCCTGCATTCATTCCCTGATTCCAGCTGTCCCAGTGATGCACATCCAGGTGATCTCCAACTCTCACTACACAAATGATTCTACCGTGACCTCTTCATAAACAAACATGGACACTTATTTGCCTAAGCATGTAGGGCATATTAGCAATTTCTTTAGAATACATACCATGGAGCAAAAATTCAGAATTATAGGATATTCATCTTCTATCCTTGGCTAAAATACGTCTGCAATCTCTACCCAGTGTGTATGTACTCCAGTTCACCAGCAACAGAGGTATCATCAGTTTTCTGGGTTTTTTTGGTCTTTTAGCTATGAAATAATAACATTGTAATTTAAATTTGTTTATTTGACTCTTCATGGTTTTGAACATTTCTTCATGTGCGCATTACATTTTGCAGTTTCCTTTTAGGTAAATTGCCTGGTCATGATCTTTGCCTGCTTTTCTGTAACAGTTGCTATCTCTGGTTAATTTGTTGGCCCTTATTATAATTATAATTAACCCTTTGTAAACATCATACATTACAAAGTATCTTCTGCATTTTGTCTTCTGTATGTTAACTTTGTCTAAAGTTACCAACATTGGGTGCCTGGGTGGCTCAGTAGGTTAAGTGTCTACCTTTGGCTCAGGTCATGATCCCAGGGTCCTGGGATAGAGCCCCACATCGAGCCCCATGGCAGGCTTTTTGCTCAGCGGGAAGCCTGCTTCTCCTCTCCCTCTGCCTGCCCCTGTCTGCCGCTCTGCTTACTTGTGCTCTCTATCAAATAAATAAATAAAATCTTTAAAAAAAATAAAGTTTCCATCATTGAACAGAAAGACTTAATATTGATTTAATAAAATTCACCTCTTCCTCACCCACCTCATGGTTTGTTCTTTAAATTTTGTTTTTCTGGTTTTTTTTATTTTTATTTTATTTTATTTTATTTTTTTTAGTCATTTGCTAACCTTGGGTCTCAAAGATACTTGCCACATTTTACTCTATTAACTTTATAATCTTGCTTTCAAATATGGATTTTTTTAACTTTTTTGGTTTCAGAATATTTTAAACTTAAAGAAAAGTTGTGAAACTAGTTCACAGAGTCCCAATATATCCCACATCCAATATTCTCTATAATTTGTATTATATTGTTATGTGACACCATTAATGAACAAAACTGATACATTATCATTAAGTAAAGTTCATGCTTGATTCAGATTTTTTAGTTTTTACCAAGTGTCCTTTTTCTCTGCCAGGATGCCATCCAGGATACCAAAATACATTTAGTGATCGTGTCTTCTTAGACTACCTTGGCTGATACACTTTTTCAAATAGTCCATGTTTTTGATGGCCTTGACTATTTGGAGGAATACTGGTCAGGTATTTTATAAAATGTCCCTCTAGGGATTTTTCTGATGTCCTTCTCATGCTTAGGCTGGGGTTATAGGTTTTGGGGAAGAAGATTGCCATGATAAAGTGCCATTTTCATCACATCGTATCAAGGGTAAATAGTTTCAACATAATTTATCAATGTTGATGTTGACCTTAATCACCTGGCTGATACAGTGTTGATCATGTTTCTCCACTAAATAGTTTACTGTTTCCCCACCTTTACTCATACTGTACCCTTCAAAGGAGGGCACTGTGCTTAGCCCACTCAAGAAGTGGAGAATTATACTCAATCTTATTGAGGGTGAAGTATCAACAAAAATTATTTGGAATTCATCTATATAGGAGATTTGTCCATTCCTCCTATCATTTATTTATTCAATCATTTATGGTTAGCAGTATGGACTCATGGATATTTATTTATACATTGAGTTATAATCCAATACTACTTTATTTACTTTGATACTCAAATTCTGCCAATTTGGTCTTTGGGAACTTTTTCAGTTGGCTTTTACACCCCTTGGACATGTTCCAATCATCTTGAATTCTTTAAGTACTTCCTTATTTTCTGGCACTGTAAGATGTGCCAGGCATATCTTATGTATTTTCTGCCCCAGTCCTTGAATCAGCCATTTCTCCAAAGAGCCTTGTTTCCTTTTATTGGAAAATAGTATCAGAAACCAAGATCTTAGCACTAGATATACTCATTACTACTGGACTGTTATTGGTTTTAGGCCCTCTCAGCTGACAAACCAAGGAAATATATATATATTAAGGTTAATTCTTTGTGATGTGAAGTTCTATTGGTTTTGACAAATACATAATGTCATGTATCCCCATTATATTATCATACAAAATAACTTCACTGCCCTAAATAATTCCCTATACAATCCTCTGCCCCACCCCCACTTCTGAATTTTTGACAACCACTGATTTGTTTCCTTCCTCAATTTTTTTGGTCTTTTCCAGAAACCAGATTAGTAGAATAATGCAGCTTAGAGCCTTTTTAAAATGGATTCTTTCACTTAGCAATATGCACTTAAGATTCATTCATGTCTTTGTATATTGATAGCTTATTCCTTTTTATTGCTGCATAGTTTTCCACTGTATGAATGTACCATGGTTTAACCATTCACCTTTCAAAGGACATCTTGATTGCTTCGTTTTTGGTAATTGCTCATAAAGTTGCTATGAACATTCATGGGCTGGTTTTTTTTGTGTGTGTACATAAGTTTCAAATCAAATCCAGTAATTGCTAGATCATATGGTAAGGCAATATTTAGCTTTGAAAGACACTGCCAAATTGTCTTTGAAAGTGAATGTACTACTTTGCATTCCCCCCTAGAAATGAATGAGTTTCCATCTCAGCATCTTTGCCAGCAACTGATATTGTCAGTCTTTGTTGGATTTTAGCCATTCTAATGCATGTTTAGTTGTATCCCATTGTTGCCTTAATTTGCATTTCCCTAATGACAAATAATGTTGGAAACATTTTCATATACTTATTTGCCATCTGTATATCTTTTTTGGTGAGATGTCTGTTCAAATGTTTTATTCATTTTTTAAATTGGATTGTTTGTTTTCTTATTGTTGACTTTTAAGAGGTTTTTATATACTTTGGATACAGGTCCTCTATTAGATATGTGTTTTCCAAATATTTTCTCCAAGTTCATGGTGCATCTTTTCATTCTCTTGAAGGTATTTTTCAAGGATCAGAAGTTTTTAATTTACTGAAGTGCAATTTAAAAGTTTTTCTTTAATGGATCATGCTTTTGGTGTTTTCCCTAAAAATTCATCCCAACCACAAAGTCATGTAGATTTCTTTTCATATCTTCTTCTAAAAGTTTTATAGTTTTCTATTTTGTATTTGGTTCTATTTTGAGTTAATGTTTGTAAAACAGTATAGGTCTGTGTCTAGAGTCTTTTTTTTTTTTTTTTTGCATATGGACATCTAAATGTCCAGGACCATTTGTTGAAAAGACTATCCTTTCTCCATTGAATTGCTTTTGAATCTTTGACAAATATCAGTTGACTACATTTGTGTGTGTCTATTTCTGGACTATTTATTCTCCACTGACTAATGTGTCTATTCTTTCTCTATACCATGTTGTCTTGATTACTGTGGCTTTATAGTAAGTCTTAAATAGGGGGAGTCTCCAACTTTGTTCTTCATTATACTGTGTTGGATAATCTAATTCCTTTGCCTTTCCATGTAAACTTTAGAATTATTTTGTCAATATCTATAAAACAGCTTACAGAGATTTTTATTGAGATGTGTTGAATCAGTAGATTGATTTTGAAAGAATTAGCATCATTGTAATATTGAATCTTCCATTCATGAACATGGAACATCTGCCCATTTATATAGACACCTTCTTTTTTCTTTTATCAGTGCTTTGTAACATAATAGGTTTTTAATATAACCAAGTTAACCTTTGTGTATGATCTTGGTAAGGGATCTGGTTATGTTTTTCTTCATGCACTGATCACCATATACTCAACAATCCATGCTCCCCTGTTGATTTGTGACTTCATGTTTATTGAATATTTAATTTCATAGATGCATTTGCTTATAAGCTCTCTAGTTTGTCCACTGGATTTTTTTATTTTTTGCTTTGATGTTATATATAATCTTTTTGACCAAATCTTTGAAATGAATCTTAATATCTGGTAGGAAAGTCTCATTCTCTCTTTTTAATATTGAATTGGTGATTCAATTCAAATACTTTAATTTTAAAATTTTACAATAAAATTTTAAATTTACTTAAAACTTAAGTAAATATGTAAATTTCCTAAGAACTGCTAATTGGAGTTTTGATTAAAATTTCAGTGAATTTTAGGAGAATTTATATCTTCATATAAATTGAAGAACATGGACTGTTGAAGGACATGGATTATCTCTCAATTTTTCTTTATTACAATTTAAAAAATCTGTTTTATTTTTGTGTAAGTTAATTATCATGTACTTTATGTTTTTGTTATTATGAATGTTACATTATAGTTATTGTGTTTTTCACTCAATTACTACTACTTGAGATGAATGTTTTTGATATTTGTAGGTTTGATTTTTTCTAATAGTTTTTCCAGTGTTTTTACTTATTTATATATATTTTATATATATTTTTTTTTAAGAGAGAGGGAGTGCAAGCAGGGAGGGGCAGAGAGAGGGAGAGAGAATCTTAAGCAGGCTTCATGCCCAGTGTGGAGCCTGATGCAGGGCTCAATCTCACAACCCTGATCATGACCTGAGCTGAAACCAAGAGTCAATGCTGAACCACCCAGGTGCCCCTAATTTTTTTTTTTTTGTAGGTAGATGATCATATCATTCCCCAAAAAATGTCTATTTTTTCACTCACCTTCTAATTCTTAAATCCCTAATCTTTTTTTTCCTTTCTTTATTGCACTGGCCTTGACCTCTAGAACTAACCTTAGAGGAAAACTTCTAGAGTTTCCCCAGTAAATAAAAATTGACTGTAGAATTTTGGTACATAATGCTTAACACATTGATAAAGTTCTCTCTTATTTGTAGCTTGCTGGGTGTTGTTATAAATAATTGCTGAACCGTATTAAATGTTTCCTTTCCTGGATTAAGGAGATAATTATCTGATTTTTCTCTTTTAGATGATTAGTATAATAAAGTACATTGCTACATTTTCTTTTTTTTTCTGATATTAAACGAAACATACATTCCTTGGATTACTCCTACCTATTCATGATTCATAATTTTTAAGTGATATGTTCATTTACTATTATTTTATTTAGTGTTTTTTACATCAAGGGTCTTAATCAGAATTACCCTATATTTTCCCTTTCTTTGTAATTTCCCCATATAGTTTTGCATCAATATAAATCAGATTTAAAAATTGAGTTGGCATGTTTTTACTTTTTTGTGTATTAGCACAACCTGATCAGGAATAAACTATTATATGAATTACTGTTTAAAATTTTGTAGAATTGACCCAAAATGCCATATATAATTTTGTGTTCTTAAGAGGGGGCATCTTTGACTACTGATTTCATTTGTTTATTATCATTTTATATGGTCTATTGACATCTTTGTACTTTTTTCTTGCACCAATTTTGGCATTTCGTGCATTTCTATTAGGTTATAATCTTTTTAAAATCCTTTACCTGGTATTAACTCTTGTCTTTGCTACTTATTAGGTGAGTCTTCCTTTCCTAATTTATAAACAAGGATATTACCACTAGAATAGTCTGCCTCACAGAATTATCGTGTGGGTCAAGACTGTAAGGATGAGATTATTGTAAATAACTTAGTATAGCCAAAGAAATATTACCATTTCACTTCAGGTTAGAATTTTGTCAACTAAGTGATTAATAAGTAATCATTTTAACAATGCTAGCTGTGAGGCATAATGAATGTCACTAAAAATTCTGAGTCTCAGTTTCATCATCTACAACGTAAAGCATTTTAACTAAGTGATTCTTAAGTTTTCTTCAAACTCTTTTTACAAGGACTCTATTCTTCCTAATAGTTGAATTTTTCAGTAATGAGTTTGGAGCATTCATGAGTTACTCAAGTGAAGATGTACAGTTTTGAAGATGTACGTAGAGTCCTTAATAATTGAAGTCTAAGCTTTATAATCAACATCTTAGTGCAAATTAAATTAAAGGGAGTGGAAAATATTTTCTAGGAAGGGTTAGTAGTGTTAGAAGTGGATAAAGGTATTCTCTCTCCTGAGGGATACCACATTTTTAGTAGAAAAGAAACCCACTAAAATGATGTAAATGGGATGTCCAAAGTCATAAGGAAAATCCAATTTGTTATTATTTTTTGTAAGTAATCTCTATAGCCAACATGGGGCTTAAACTCACAACTGCCAAGATTAAGAGTCACATGTTATACCAACTGAACCAGCCAGGTGCCTCAGAAAAACCCTATTTGAAATGTATCTCAGGCCCTGAGGCCACCAAAATCTGTATTATTTATTGCCATATAGCAATATTACCACAAAGTTAAGTGACTTCAGAAAATGTGTTTATTATCTCACAGTATCTGTGGATCTGGATTCTGGGCACAACCTAACTAGGTTCTTTGCAGGGGTGCAATCAAGGTGGTTTACCAGGGCTGGGCTCTTATCAGTGGTTTGCCTGCAGAACAAACTTCTTTTTTTTTTTCTTTTCTTTAAGACTTTTTTTTTTAAGAGCAGTTTTAGGTTGATAATGAAATTGAGAGGAAGATAGAGAGATTTCCCATGTATTTCCTTCCCTCACACATGCACCTCCCTCATTAATAACACCCCCAATGAAATTATATTTGTTATAACTGATCAACCTACAATGACACATCATGATCACTCAAAGTCCATACTTTCATGAGGGTTCATTCTTGGTGTTGTACATTCTGTAGGTTTGGACAAATGTATTATGATGTATAGCCATCACTATAGTATCATATACAGTATTCTCACTGCCCTAAAAATCTTTTCATGTCCTACTTATTCATCCTTACCCCTGCATACCAGTTCCTGGCAACTACTGATCTTTATACTGTCTCCACAGTGTTGCCTTTTCTAGAATGTCATATAGTTGGAATCATATGGTAAATAGCCTTTTCAGGTTGGTTTCTTTCATTTAGTAACATGTATTTAAGTTTCCTCCATGTCTTTTTTTTTTAATCTTTTTTTTAAGATTTTATTTATTTGACAGAGAAAGACACAGAGAGAGAGGGAACACAAGCAGGGGGAGTGGGAGAGGGAGAAGCAGGCTTCCCGCGGAGCAGGAAGCTGCCTTCAGCTCAAGTCATGATCCCAGGGTCCTGGGATTGAGCCCCACATCGGGCTCCCTGCTACTCAGGAAATCTGCTTCTCCCTCTTCCACTCCCCCTGCTTGTGTTCCCTCTCTTTCTATGTCTCTCTCTGTCAAATAAATAAATAAAATCTTTATTAAAAAAAAGAAAATGTTTAGTTTTATAAGAAACCATCAAACTGCCTTCCAAAGTGACTCATTTTGCATTCCCATCAGCAATGAATGAGAGTTCCAGTTGCACAATACACTCACAAGCATTTGGTGCTGTCAGTGTTGAGGATCTTGGCCATTCTATTAGGAGTGTAATAATCCTCTTTAAGCGCAGGTAGCAGTTGGTCTTGTGTTTATAGGATTGAAGGCTTTAGTTTCTTTGGCTTCAGTTCCTGGAGGCCACTCATGGTTTCTTGCTCCTTGGGTTCCCCGATACGGCCCCTTGCCTCCTCTAAACGAACAAGGGAATAAGAGACACTAGGATGTTTAAGAAGCAATGTCATGTGAAGTGGAGAGTTTCATTAAGTTGAAGATTTTTTTTTAAAGATTTTATTTATTTATTTGAGATAGAGAGAGAGAGCACAAGTAGGGGGATCAGCAAGCAGAGGGAGAAGCAGGCTCCCCACTGAGCAGGGAGCCCAATGCGGGGCTTGATCCCAGGACCCTGGGACCATGACCTGAGCTGAAGGCAGACACTTAACAATGGAGCCACCCAGGTGCCCCAAGTTGAAGATTTTAAAAACTCTTCATGTAATTTTGTAACTATACTTAATAGGATTAAGAAATGATTTGGAGTTGATAAAATGAAAACCTGATGTGCACACCAATCCTTCCAAAAGTTAGACTGTACAAAGATAGAAAATGGCAGCTCTTAAAGGATGCTTTCATAAAAAAATATATTTTATGGAAATGTCTTTTTAATTCTTAATAATCTATCTTGGGGTGGTTGACTAAACTAGAATTATTTCTGATACTTGTTTTTATTTAAATGATGCTTAGATTTTACTAAACAACTAATATTTATTTATTTATTTATTTATTTAAAAATGTGCCATTTTAAGCCACATGTTATAACACTATTTTTTACATCTTTCCTTTATTGATTTCATTTGTTTTTCATAAAAACTTCATATGTTGCATTCTTGTGCACTACAATGTACTATTAGCCTTATTTAACATGTAAACATTGCACAGATCATTTGAAGTAGATTAAACACTAAAATGTAATTTATTCACTCATATACTGGAAAGTGCAAGGTATCCATTTCCTAGTTATGGCTAACCTCAGGCCACTGAGTCGTCTTCTCTGTCACATCTTATGTATTCTGTTGTACTCAGGCAGGTACTTCCCGGAAGGAGTAAGGTGGCTACCAGCCACTCCAGACATCTCACATCTCTTTTCCAATAATTCCAGCTGTAGTTCTGAGCTGATATATAACTGAGATTAACTGGCTAGTATGGGTTTTGAGCCCACCGATTGTGTAAGGGAAGTGGGGTCAGCTCCACCCTAACAGGTGGGGAGGAAAGTTCCTCAAAGAAAGTCAGAATGTTGTACCAACTAAAGAAAGGCAAAAGAGGCTAGGCAAGAATGAGAGATGTTGAGTTTAAGAGTGCTCTAGGAGGTTAAGAATATTTCCCAGTCTATAATTTGTGTGTGGTAGGAGATGGCCCCAGACCTAGAGTTTATGATTCTAAATCAAGGGTTTGTTTTACCACACCATACTTTCCCCTGATTCAGGAAGAAGCCTGTGCTTATTCTGTGGAATACATTAGGATAGTTATTTACAATTTATAGAGTATTTTCATACATGTTATGTCACTCGAGGAGGCAGTAAGATATATATAACATATATGTTTCCCATTCTGAATTTCTTCAGCTGTTCCTGGCTGTCTTCACCACTAAACCAACTGACTATGTGAATCAGGGCAGCACTTAAAATCAGAGCTACTCTCTCTCTCTCTCTTTCAACTTTCCTGTGGCTAAAACTTTCGTTTAAGTCATATTATATCCGTACTATGATGCAGCCTGAATGTAAAGTAAAAATAGGAAGAGAGATTGGATCAACCAAAGAAAAGTAATAAAGTTGGATATGTGCTTTCAACAGAGCATATACTGCAAGTGTTATTGATAAATGTTGAAGCACAATTCCCTGAAGTGTGGATAGTCCGGTATGAGATAACCAAGGGTTGATTAAACATGGAAAATAAGTTATAGCTTCACATTCCCAGTCAAGATTCCTGACACTGAATTACTCTGCAGTATAATGAGAGGACTATTTTAACCCAGCAAGAACATTCTATTTCAAAGCAATTCAAAAACTGAAACCAACATATTACACAGGGCAAACCCAAATGCAAAAATGAAATGAAAAGTAATGCAACAGGATAAAATTTCATACTTTGTACATAATGATAATCATTATTACATTAGACTGAATTCTGTATTCAGAAATGTTTCTTTCTTTTCTAATATGAATTTAATTCCTTAAAGGTTTATTCAACAACTTATAATAAATGATCAATGGAAACCTGAAGAAAAGTTTCTAATGGCTTTTTTACTGATGTGTATCATTTCTACAAAGTTTAGTTTTTATGTAAAACTAAAGTGTAAAATTGTAAACTTTAAAAATTTCAGAATTGTAAAACTAAAATATAATATGTAAATGTAAAAAATTTTACTAAAAATATCTTGATTTTTTTGAAGTCCCAGTTTATCTTAGGTCAGGCTTATATGTTTATTAATTTCTTTCCTACAAGGATGATGGTCATTCACTGTATAATTTCCAAAGATTGCATTTTTTTTTCATTTGAAAAGTTTAGGGGATGAACAAAATGACCTTGACACACATTTCCCCTGTAGACAGCTTATTGCACTATCATGATCATGGAGACCATACACCATATCTATCATGGACAACTGACAGAATGGGAGAAGATATTTGCAAATGACATATCAAATAAAGGGCTAGTATCCAAAATCTATAAAGAACTTATCAAACTTAACACTGAAAGAACAAATAATCCAATCAAGAAATGGGCAGAAGAGATAAGCAGACATTTCTGCAAAGAAGACATCCAAATGGCCAACAGACACATGAAAAAGTGCTCAACATCACTGGGCATCAGAGAAATCCAAATCAAAACCTCAGTGAGATACCACCTCACACCAGTCAGAATGGCTAAAATTAACAAGTCAGGAAACAACAGATATTGGTGAGGATGTGGAGAAAAGGGAACTCTCTTACACTGTTGGTGGGAATGCAAACTGTTGCAGCCACTCTGGAAAACAGTATGGAGGTTCCTCAAAAAGTTGAAAATAGAGTTACCCTATGACCCAGCAATGGCACTACTGGGTATTTACCCCAAAAATACAAATGTAGTGATCCGAAAGGACACATGCACCCCAATGTTTACAACAGCAACGTCCACAATAGCCAAACTATGGAAAGAGCCTACATGTCCATCGACAGATGAATGGATAAAGATGTGGTATATATATACAATGGAATGTTATGCAGCCATCAAAAATGAAATCTTGCCATTTGCAATGATGTGGATGGAACTAGAGGGTATTATGCTAAGTGAAATAAGTCAATCAGAGAAAGACAAGTATCATATGATCTCACTGATATGAGGAATTGAGAAACAAGAGAGAGGATCATAGGGGAAGGGCAGGAAAAATGAAACAAGACAAAACCAGAGAGGGAGACAAACCATAAGAGACTCTTAATCTCAGGAAACAAATTGAGGGTTGCTGGAGTGGAGAGGGGCGAGAAGGATGGGGTGGCTGGGTGATGGACATTGGGGAGAGTATATACTATGGTGAGCACTGTGAATTGTGTAAGACTGATGAATCACAGACCTGTGCCCCTGAAACAAACAATACATTATGTATTAATAAATAAAAGGGGAAAAATGTCAGTATCAGATAACATGGGAAGTGAAGGAATATTAATACCTGAAGATGTTTAAATAGACTCCTTTCTATAGGAGTTCACCTATACTAAGGATTCACCAAGAGCTCACCAAGACCATCTGATTCCAATGCATTTAATGAGCTAGATGTACAATCTGAACTTAAAGATTAATAGGGAACTCTCCCCCAAAATAAAAGGAAATAATAAAAAGAAACACGTTCCAATGACCATCTGTGACATTTACTGAAGTCATTTTGGTAAATTCTAGGTGCCATTTTTATGTTGTTAAAAGATATCTCCACTAGATGGTGATTGAATTTTCAATAGGAGCAAACATTCTTTGTCTGTGTGTAGGATAATGGAATCATCCACTTAATAAGTTAATTTTAAAAACCTATATACCATATGCAAGTGTCAAATGCATTTTAAAAGAGCATAAGCTACTTTATTTCTTAATCTTGTTCAGAAACATTATATTTAATTATATTTCTTAACCACACCTTTTTTCTGGTCAATGGTTTTTACTATAATCAAATTCTTTTTTTTTAACGTGTTCTTTTTTTATTGTTTTCAAAAAGTTTCAAGCACAAATCAGTTATTATTTTACAGCAAATATTGAATTAAACTTACAAATATATTTCTTTATTTTTTATCACACTATTTTTTCTTCCACCAGACTCCACACTCTTGCCTTTTCTTTACGTTGAAGTACCTCCCTTAGTAGTTCTTTCAGGAAAGTCTATGGGTGCTAAACTCCCATTAGTCTGATTCTTTTTTTCTTACTTCATCCTAACTCTTGAATGATAATTCTATTGTTTTTGCAGCTTATATTTAGAATTAACTAAAAATTAGAACTGATACCAAAAAAAATGAAGTATCACTAGTATCACCAATATCCCCATCTGTTATTGTCACCAAACAAGGGTTGAGGGATTGGTCTACTTTGCTCCTGTCAGCAGTCATTTTTATCCAATTTCTTTTAAACTGGATTTTTATTGAACACAAAAACATAAATTATTATAGATTGGATAGTTTCTATATGTATATAGTTTATCAAACTTAATATACATTTTAAAGTATGATTGACTACATCTAACTTTGAAGAATCAAAACTTTCTAGTTTTTATCTTCATTTAACTTTATAGTTTAAATGTTGAGTTATCATCCCTCTTGGGCAATTTCCTGCCTCACACTAGAAAGCAAAATGACAGAATACTCCCAATCCTAGTCCCCGTGGGCTCACAATGTGATTTATTTAAATAATAAACAAAATAAATTAGAGTTTGGGGGCCATGACCTACATACCCATTGTTGAGTTTGTTATAAAGCTAATTAAACTCTTTAATTCTTCCAGATTAACTAAATACTTCATACAGAAGTGATTCCATGATTGGATTGTGCAGAAGGAAATAGAATTTTCTAACACGTTTAATCCACATTATCATTTTGAAGGGCCTCAAAATCTCTGTACGGGGTGCTGAGCTAAATATACACAAATGAATAAAATAGATATGGCCTAAATACATGATGTATTTAAATTTGGTCCTAAAATGCTGACACATTTACTAGGCAGGAGTTCCTGTTGGTATGACTAAACATTCAAAACAACACCAGTTGATTGGTGCTCTTTTTTTCCCCTTTCAAATAGGTGATGTGAATGTGAGCTAATGTCAACACAGTGCTAAGCAACCATTATCTTTTTTTTAATTTTTTATTGTTATGTTAATCACCATACATTACATCATTAGTTCTTGATGTAGTGTTCCATGATTCATTGTTTGTGCATAACACCCAGTGCTCCATGCAGTATATGCCCTCTTTAATACCCATCACCAGGCTAACCCATCCCCCCAACCCCCTCCCCTCTAAAACCCTCAGTTTGTTTTTCAGAGTCCATCGTCTCTCATGGTTCGTCTCCCCCTCCGACTTACTCCCCTTCATTCTTCCCCTCCTGCTATCTTCTTCTTTTTCTTTTTTCTTAACATATGTTGCATTATTTGTTTCAGAAGTACAGATCTGTGATTCAACAGTCTTGCACAATTCACAGCACTCACCATAGCACATACCCTCCCCAATGCCTATCACCCAGCCACCCCATCCCTCCCACCCCCCACCACTCCAGCAACCCTCAGTTTGTTTCCTGAGATTAAGAATTCCTCATATCAGTGAGGTCATATGATACATGTTTTTCTCTGATTGACTTATTTCACTCAGCATAACACCCTCCAGTTCCATCCACGTCTAAGCAACCATTATCTTATTTCCCATCTATTTTGCTAGCTTTTCCTATTTAGAATAGCTTATTCTCCCTTCCCCAGCAATATGGCTTTATCATGTATAGGAAACTCTTCATTTTCTACATCTACTTGTTTAACCATGCGAATTTGTTTTACTTAATGACTTCCTGGCCACACTTGTTTTGTTACAGTTTTAGTCTTTCTCCGGGAGTAAATGTGAGATTATGAAGGAGAAAAAACAGTTGCACTGGCTCCTCTCTGTTGAGGGAAGAAGTCAAGAGCTGTTTGCACATAATCTTCACAAGAGTTACTAATGAGAACATCTCCATCTTGCATCTAGAGATTGGAGGACTGAGGTATCCCTCAGCAAATGTTACAACAAACTATTCACTTAATGGATCCTGTCTCAAAGGGTTTGAGGTGAATAGGAATGTAATCAGGATTTAGATAAGCATCTCCTTCTAATTCCTTGAAGAAAAGTGGGTTTGAGAATTTTAACTATAAAGATGGCTACCCCTGGATCTGGAAAGAGACTCCTTGGCACTTCCAAGGGCATTTAAATAGATAGCAGTGAAGTGATTCATCTGTATGTCTAATTTCACTTCAAATGTTGCAATAGATGTTTAGCAGACATGATTACCATCTGTCTTGACTCATATAAAAGAAAAAAAAAGAAAAGAAGCTTTTCCTGGCCTAAGTGGCCTTAGATTGGAAAAAGGGAAAAGGGAAGAGAGAATGTGTGAATATGCCTGAGAAAGACATTTCCAAAAGCAGAATGAACTGAACTAGGAGAGGCAAAAGAAAAAAAAAATGGAGAGAATTAGTCCAGGAACTCTGGACTAGAAACCAGACATATTCATTGGAATGAGACAGGTAGTCAAAACAAAGTGAATTCTAAGAGCTGGTAAGAAGTCTGTATATATAATACTAGGCAAACCAGTGAAGCAACCACATTTACAGTAGGGTTCTGCCAGACAAAGAGAATCAGGGACTCAAGTACTGGCAGCATACAAAATGGCTATCGGCAGATAGGACAATTTTATAGATGCATAATCTGAAGCTCTAAGAGGTTAAGTCATTTACCCAAGTTCCTAGAGCCACAAACAAAAGAGCTGGATTTTGATTGTTTTTGTTTTGTTTTTCCTCAAAACACCTGTTCTTTCCATCATTATACAATAAGACGTCTGACATGTCCTAGGAGGCATGAAAATTGAATTATGTCAGGAGCACAGACTTCACAGACAATGTTTTCATGGGAATTGTTAACTGGAGTGGCACAGCTAGGGCGTGAAGAAGGCCTTTGGGTGAATCGGAAAGAGAAAAGGAAAGAATTAGGTGTTAGAAGAAATCTCAGGTGATACGGTTTACTGTTTTCATCATTAGGATGACAGAAACTTCATTTTACTCTAAGAGTTGTTGTAATTTTGGACTAGAAATAATTTAGAAAATTAGGTTATTCAACTCTTCAGATTTATAAATAAAAAGACCAAGACCCATGTCAAGAACATAAATTAGCCTGAAATTAAGGTTTCTCTAGTTCTTCACGGGAGCTCTACTGAGCCTGCCCTTCTCTCTTTTAGTGTAAGTGATGTAGGACCGTGGTTTGAGTGGAGAAGTGAGGTCAGTAAAATGAGGGAAAGGCAAGACAGTGTGTAAGGCTGTTGAGTATCATGAATAAGTACTAAGAAATTAGGCAGCCAAGTACTCATTCCTTTGGTTTTCTGACCCTTCCAATTTGATGGTTGAGATCTCATAGGGTGCTTGGGCCCTGGAAAGTATAAAAGAGATTTCCAGATCATTAATAATGGCAAAGTTCATTATGACGTTAATTTGTAAGTGACAAATACAATAATAGAAAAGTCAATTGCCTAGGTATGTACCTAAAATTACAGCCTTTAATTCTAGGATGATTTTGATAACTACAACTACTAATAAGCCTAAGAATAATTTATTTGCTTATTAACCAAGGGCTTTCTCATCAAAAAGAAACTGAACTGACTGTAAGTTGATCATAACAAAAATACAAGAAAGAAAGAAAAGAAAGAAAGAGAGAAAGAAAGAAAACAACTCTCAGCTGTGTCCTAACTGTAGATTTTTCATCACTGTTGACAATGAAAATGAGAGTCATAAAGAACACAGCTGGAATTTTAACTCTTAAGTTGAGATCAAAGATTTGGCAGTTAGAAAAAACATCCCTTTGACTTGTAAACAAAACAAATCTTATATGGATGTCAGAATAAATAAAGTATTTCTTTTTTAAACAGTTACTGTTTTGGCTAAACTGTACTCATACCTATTAAAAGACTTAAGATAGAGAGTTTATCACTCTTATTGCCATCTTAACCTCAGACACAATTATTTAAAATGAAATAAATATATACTTAGCAAACAAGAAAGATCTATTACTAATTGTCCACTGGGCAGTCAATTGCCAGTTAGAGTAGCCACTTGTGTAAACTCTGTCAAACATGCTGACCCAAACACGTCTCTAGCGATTTCCAACATCTGGCTTAAAAGCTTCCCTGTAATTATTTTCATTTTGCATAAGCAAAACTCACTAAACCCTGCATCTGTGGTGGTGATATACAAAACATATAAATTTGGAGGAATTCATTAGATAATGCCAAAGAAAATGTACCAATGGCTCAATGCCATTTAACTCCTGTACTTTTCATGAATTAGCCAGCAGGAAAGGCCTTTTTCCCTTCAAAAGTTTACATAGATTATGCAGGACCGCTTGACTTTTTTTTGCTATCATTTTGCTGGAGTGCTTAATACATAGAAATTGACACATAGGAAGGTTACAAAATGCGAGGACTTTTTCTTAATGTCTTTGCCATCTCTGAGTTTCTGTAGAAAAAAAACAGGTAATAAGATGATACAGTTATCAGATATGTAGATAAGAAGTATTACCTAGAATTTTTGCTACTATAAAGCTGTAAATCTTATTTTGGTACGATTTTCTTGGGTGAATGCTTAAAACACATGTAACACATTTTTTTGTTAAGCATTTTCCAAATTCTAATGGTGTGCAAACATACAGATTCTCAAAAGATTGCAGATAGTTTAAAATCCTAAATTACAGATGCATATAGATGGAGTATACATATTTTTGATATATGGAAAACCTCCCCATTATATCATAACTTGTTCTGAACATGTTTTGTTCTAATTATATGTCAGAATGCCACAATAAAATACTACTTGATTATACTTTGACTTATTAACCTCAGCTAAATATACTCATCCATATCAAAATGTTCAGAATTGTTTTGAATATATGTTTATTTTCTTAGCTCTCATATTTGGTTTGCTATTTCTCTCAACCTGTTCTAGGGAAACTGGATGTTGGATGATGTATATTTATTAGCTTCAGAACCACATCTGTGTGCTCAGATTGGAGGAAAGGTCATAAACACAATGAATGTTGCTAGGAAACCATGCCTTTTAGTCAATTTAGTTGTGAAGATGAAAGGGTTTTTTTGGTACAAAGATGGGCTATTTGTATAGTACAATGAATAATCATTTTATTTTGATCTTTGAATTTATCATTTAAAAATAACACTTTTCATTAGTAGCTTTTCCTATTTATTACTTACTTGGATTTCAAATGTTTGAAATTCAAGATGTGAATGTAGCTTTCTAAGAAAAGAGAGTTATTACAATTTTCATTTAAAGAAAATAATTTTGTTGGTGAAATTTAAGGATATCTAATCCTTAGAGAAAGACATGCAAATCATAAAAAGATTGATAATCAAATAATAAAAGTCAAGGAACAAGTAGCTAGGTCCCTTGAAACAACTATTAAAAAGATTTTGTAACTTCAAGTGCCATAAACAACCCTGACACTTCTTTTTGTGTTTCAAAACTACAGGACCACAATCTGGGCAACTCTTCACAAAGATTAAAATAAAACAGACATGTTTTACTAGTCAACAATGATTAGATGATCCTTGGACATAACTAAGTACCCTAATTCCACAGGACTATATTAGCCCACTTAAGTACCTAATTAGAAGCTTATGTTGGCTGTGCCTGTATCTATTGATTTTGAATCAAAATGTAATTTTAACCATGTAATTTTTTATTGGCTCCCTTTCACTTGAACATTTAAGTAGTACTTGGTGGCACAGGCTATATTGATGATGACAAATCCATCAAGTTCGTACAGCAATAGACATGTTAATCATTTGGCCGAATCTTTCCTCCATACGAGTGAATATGTCACTCAGGCCGGCCAATCAGAATAATGTGTTTGAGGTCACATGTGTTTGAGGAAGGGAAACAAGCCAGTGTAAATGGAGCATAATCGCGGGTGAGGTGATAGGAAATGAGGTTGTAGAGATAGACAAAGGCCAGACTGTGTAGAGCCTTGTGGGCCAGAGTAAAAAGCTTCAACTTTATCTAAGTATGATGGGAAACCTGGGATTAGGTAGAAAGAAGTGTGACATGATCTGATCTAATTTATGGTCTTGAAACTGTCACCAAGGAACCAAGCTAGCATTTAGGAGCTGTTATGGTAGTGTTGGTGAAAAATGAGGCTGGCTTGCTAGGGCGGTAGCAATGGAAATGGACAGAAGTTGATGGACTCAAAAGAACTTTCGAAGGTGGAGCTAACAAGCCCTGCTGATGGATTGGATACAGAGTATGTGGTTAAGAGTAAGATCAAGGATAAGTCCTACATTATTAGCTTGGGCAAGAAAGTGTGGTATTGGCATTGAATGAATTGGGAAGATAGGAGGAAAAACAGTAGTAAGGGTACAATTAAGAGTTCTGTTTTAGGCAAATTACATTTGAGTATCTCCAAGTGAAAATGTTAAATAGGCAGTTGGCTCTGACATTTGGAAAGACAGGAGCAGTATATAAAATTTTTTTAGTCAATTGCAAATAGTTAATATTTAAAACCATGGTACTAAATGAGATCATCTAGGGAGAAAGTATCCGTAGGAATAAGAAAAGGATGGGAGAGTTCTTTAAACAACACACTTAATTTAAAAGACAATAGAAGATTAAGAGTAATTCTGATCATGAAATAAAATGCCACTTTTTACACTTATTTACAAAATGCTTTTCTTATATTCTGTCATGCACATAATATGAAACTAAAATGTGCTAAGTATTCATTGTAGTCTACTCTTTCTTACCACTGTATGGATGGGAAAATTGAGCACTGAGAGATTATATGTCAAGACTCAAGACCTCACTGCTGGTAAGTGATGGAGTTAGGCCCAGAACAGAGACCTTTATAACTCTAATCCATTGCTTTTTCTATTATACCATGTTGGAAGCACTCCACTTTCAAAGATACAAGGCTGTTACTGGGGTTATTTGCCTCTACGCTAGCATCCCCAGTTTATGATGCTTGAGTTCCAATGTCTAATTAGTTTTCTATCCTAGCCTTTGTTCTCTAATGTCACTTCTTGCTGCAACCTGCTTCAGAGAGTTTCTCCCTCTAGTTATCTTCTGTTATTATGCTATGAGCTGTGAAAATAGATAATGGAGACAAAGAATTATTATGAATATAATAAGTTAAAACACTCTTTGAGAGACTCTGATTAGTTACATGCCATGACCTTACTGCATTGTCTTGAAACATATATTATGGCTATTCAGGGCCTTTCACTTATTTATTACTTCATTATTATATTTTTTGCATTTGCGTTATGAAGTGATCAGCTTGTCAAGCGAATGACTTCTATGGCTAGTGCAATTTTTAACATTCATGCATCTTTTTTCTTGGACCATACTGTACCAGTCCACATTGATAAGAGTTCTATAGGTAGCTTTCATTCTCAATTTCTGGGATATTGGTTCTAAAAGATCAAAGGGAAGTTTTGATTATACTCTTTAGATAATAGAATTTATAAGAAAACAAACCCAAGCTAGGTCTTGACAAAGAAGGCTACATTAAAAAAAAAAATCACCCCTTTGTGTGTGAAGCCAGTCTTCTAGGAAGCAAGGCTTTCTCTACCTATTCAGCTTGGGTGTTTAGGGTACTGGTCACTACTCCTGCCTCCTTGATTCCTCCTGAAGTTGTCTTCAGGTTCCTGTGCTTTTTCCTTTGGCAGAAGGAGTCCTGTGCTCCCACCATTGCATCCTTCTCATCTCTCATGTAGTCTAGATCTCCATTATGTTTAAAGGTTGCTGATAGCCAGTCCACACTACTTCCTTTCACTAAATAGACCCCAGAGTCCTGGATATGCCAGATGCTTCCTCAAGCAATCACCAAGAAATTTCACTTTTAATCATTTGATAGTAGGGAGTTACTGGCAGAATTTTAGCAGAGAAGTGGCATCGTTTTGCACAGACGTGTTGACAGCAATGTAAATGATGATTCTGAAGGGATGATGATGGAGGTGAGTAGAAACTTAGAAGGCAGAGTTTCCACTGAGAGTTGAAAAGGGCACGAACTACCCAATAACAATCAGGATAGATAGGAAAAAACATATTTTAGAGTTATTTATTTATTTATTTATTTATTTATTTTACAGTCTTGAGGTCTTTTATTTTCTTTACATTTATCATGCATGAATTCATAGGGAATGGGTTCCAGCATTTCGGGCTCCTTTCCCATCCAAGTACTAATCCGGCCTGACCCTGCTTAGCTTCCGAGATCAGATGAGATCGGGCGCATTCAGGGTGGTACGGCCGTAGATGTTCGGGCTCCTTTCCATTGGTTCTCACAAAGTGTGCTTCTCTGGGTGGGGCAGGCTGGCTCTTCAGTTGAACCCAAGTACTTTTCTCTTTCGCTTCCTTCTTTTTCTGATCATTTTCCTTCACACGCTTCAGGAAGCTATCTTAGCTCTTTGAGTGTTTAATATGCTCAATGCGTACATTAATTCTCTGAAGCAAGAATCTTGCCCTTAACTTGTTTGTTTACAACAATGCCAACAGCATGCTGAGTAACACTGTAGACTCTTCCAGTTTTGCCATGGTAACATTTGTGAGGCATTCCTTTTTGAACAGTGCCCATTCCCTTGATGTCCACAATATCACTTTTCTTATAGATTCGCATGTATGTGGTCAAAGGAACAACTCCATGTTTTCTAAAAGGTCTAGAGAACATATAGCGGATACCTCTCCTCTTTCCCTTTGTGTTGGTCATTTTGGCAAATTACTGGAAGATGGTGGTTCTGGCTGAAAGGTATTTTAGAGTTATTTAAAAGGTAATTATTGTGAGACTTGACTATTCATTGAAATGTGGGATGAAGAATAGGGGACAATTAAAAAGACTCCTTCATTTCCAACTTGAGTCAGTAGTGAGTCATGTCATGAAATGTGGTTGAGATACAAGGGTAGAGATGGGGAGATAATGGGTTCTGTCTTAGGCTGGTGTAGTTTGAAGTGGGTCTGGAATTTTGGAGAGAGTTCTGGGGGCAAAAAAAGAAATTTGGGAGACTTTAGAATATAAATGGACATTAAAGCCATCTCAAACAATGAGATTACCCAGAGGAAGTATTTCAAATAAGAAGGGAGAAGATGGAACACTACAGAAAGGCCTTTAGAAGGTAGGTAGGGAAAGATTTCACAAGTGACAGAAACAAAGGAGAGTCAGGACAGGTAAGTGGCACGTGCTAAGGGAAAAAAGAAAATAACGATAAAGAGTGACCGCTAGTGCTGAAAGCCTTAGAGAGGTAAGACAGATGAGCACTGAAAATTACCCACTGACTCTGTCAACTGGGAGTTGAAGGTCTTAGGGAAACTACTAACTGTGGGGTGGTGAAGAAGGAAGTCCAATTATGAGAATTGTGAAGCGAATAGGTTTAGGAGTTGAAGAAAGGCTAGACTGTTTGAAACCCTGTTTAGTAAAGGAAAGGAGAAAGACAAGGCTATGGTTACAGTGGCAATGGAGTTTAAAAAGGGTTTAGTCATTTTTTTCAACTTCTAGATAGGAGATGCTTAACCTTGCCTGTGTGTTAGAAAAGGCAGTAGAAAGTAATGACAGAGTGGAGTCTCTGGGGGACAGGAGGGATTAGATCAAATATACAGAGAGAGGAATTGCCTTGTCTAGAGGAAAGGCTATTTTATCCATGGAGAACAGAAGGCAGTAAGGATAGGAACAACTCACATAGCTCTGGGATGAGAAATGAGAGATTTCAACTCTGATGGCATACATTTTCTCAATGGGAGACATAAGAGGTAAGGTCAACACCAAGAAATAGCTTTGTGTATTCCTCCATTGTCAACATCCCTAGGTACAGTAACACTTAGATTATAAATGCAAATAATTGTTTTTAAATGAGGAACACTAAAATAATCAACCTTTGCATTGTTTAATGTGCTAGACTACAGCAAGCATAGAGTATTATGTATCAAATCTTCCCTGTTTCCACAGAGCATTACCAGTATTGATTATATCTACAGTTAAGTTCTATGCTGAAGTTATTTTTTTTGCAAGACCTTTGCATTAGTAATCAACTTTTAGAAATGTCCATCTGTGGTTGTATTTGCTTTTAAGTTAAAATCAGCCAAATCATACAATTTAAGAAATAAATTTACCCTAGTTTTAGTTTAGTCATTATTCAAACATAACTATAGGAAGTAGCCACAAAAGTAATTATTTTTCATATGTTTCAGTCACATGAATTTTGATTGAACTGCATATTCCAATTCAAATTTGCCAGTTATGGACTACAATATAAATCATTTAGTTGTTGCTCACCTACTTAATATCTGTAGAGCTGCTTGCAAATTAGAAAACCAGAAACCATAAATTCTAATTTCACCTCTGCTATATACAAAAACCTTTCTGAATGACATGGAGAAGTCTTAAAGCTATTATTATACACTGCTTTGAAAAAAAATCAGATATTTTTCAAAATAAATCAGTTGAGAGGCTGTGTGGTATTGCAGTTAAAAGTAGAGACTATAGTGTTAAAACAGTCCTAGAGTCGAGTCATCCTTCCACCACCTACAGATGCATGACCTTAGCTTCCTTCTTTATAAAATGAGATTGATAGCAGTGTTTACCTCAGTGTTAGTGTGAAAAGAAAAGATCATTCATATAAAATGTTGATGACAACAGTTGACTTAGTAAAAACTCAAATAAATAAGAGTATGATTTACTAACCACCATGATAAAATAATATAAACATTCCTGCATAGAATGAGTCATCTTATATAGTCACTCAGTGAAGATATGACTTGTTATTCAAACTTCTAGTCACTCACTTCCTAACCAGAATAAGAAAGAAGGTACAATCTTCTATTAATTGAAGATAAGCTCTATGAAAAGTCTTTTGATCTTGACCTAACGAAGTACCTTTTTAAAAAAAGTGACAAAGAATATGGACAACAGCAAAGTTTAGGATGTTATGTAGAAACTGGTAAAAATGCTGTGTGTGTGTGTGTGTATGATAAAGATGAAAGAATTTATGCTGATGTAGAATTTACATCAGAATATTACAAGAGATATATCTTAATGAGAAAATAAGGCACACAATTGTCATGAGAGATCAGTATTAATAATTTTAAATAATCTTATGAATTATCTGTAATCAGATTTTCATCTGCTATCCAATGACCTTTCACTACACACAGAGTCACTTTTAGGATACAATATAAACTTTTATTGCTTAGACTTAACCAATTTGGATGATATGCCTTCCAGAAGAAACGTATAGGTATAGTTCTAGTATCTAGATCTAAGAAGACCTAAGCCTGGCACACTCCCTAGCATTTCCAGGCAGAAATTTCAGTAAACACAAGCTTTTTTTTTTTTTCCATCTAGGTGTTTGAAGTGCCTGATATAAGAAACTCTGAATGTAGCTTCAATGTAGCTGAAGCTCTGTCATGTACTCTTGGAGTTATAAAGAAATGATATAATCTCAGTAGATCAAAACATCCAGGAAACAGACATTTTTGTTTATCCTGTGCAATGTTGTATCCCTTGTAGAGTGAACAAGTTGTAGGGCATAAAGGGGCTCATTAAATAATTTTTTGATGAATAAATGAATCTGTACCCTCACTGTAGCCTATGAAGAGAGAGTGGCTGGTAGAAGGTGGGCAGTACCAAGGCAGACTCTCCAGCCATGCAAGAACAATAACGAGAGAGCAAAGGCTAGTTTTAAGTGCCTGTAGGAACAGAGAAACATTGGCTAAATTCTTTTTAAAAGGGACAGAGAACCGTTAGGGAAGAATATAAAATTGAGTGTTAGTTTTGAAAAATGTAAATGAACATAGCTCCTGAAAGACACCCAACATTAGTATCAGCCTACGGAGGAAATTAAGAAAACAAAAGAAACAGGTAACACAGAAAAATAACTACCATTTTTTAATGTGTACTTCTTTTCCAGGTACTGATCTGAGGGCATCACCAGTCCTTTATTTCTCATAACTAGAGAATGAGGTGGCCACCTCCATTTTACAGACTAGAAAACTGAGGCCTGGAAAGCTTGAGGGACTTGCACAAGGTGACCCAATTAGGAAGGGGGGAAGCCTGGATTTGAACTTAGGTCGCCTGGCTCCAGGATGCACATTTTATCTCATCTGTCTTCCACACACACAAAATGTCTGCACGGTCATTGGCAATTGCCTCCCTTATAAATAACCCACCAGGTGGAATGAATGCAGCACTTCTTGCCATGTCCCTGTGCTTTCTGCCTCTAAGTTGCTGATAGCTAGACAAAATGGTAGTGTTTCTGTCAGTTTCCTCATCAATAAAATTACTATTGTCCAGACCCATCCAGACTGCTTTGCTTGGATATTGTGTGAAATAGCCAATCAATAATCGTAAAATGCTATGAAAACATGGAGTGCTAGATCCAAGTTCAATATTATTATATGAGGTTACAGTGTGACAGCACAGCCATGAAGGTCAAAGCTATTTTGAAGTGCATACAGAGAGGCTGATGTGGAATAGAGGAGAAACTGTTGTCTTTATAACAAGAGGGCTAGAAATTGGGGTCATTTTAATGGAAATACTTCTCTTATTTGTAGGTGCTTAGGAACCCCCAGACAAGAAAATTAATTGGAAGACAAAATAAATGTAAAGGAAAAAGACATAACACTACCGTGCCAAGTAGTGAGGGACAAGAGTGATGGGATTAGGATGTGGAACTAGAGATGCTGATCGGGTTAAGTGAAAATTCGTACTAAATAAGCCAACATCTGCAACCATTTGAAGTATGTAAATAAAAAGAGGAATTTAGTCTGAGAGTTAATGGAATGACTAGAAATAGGAAAGAGAGAGAGAGAGAGAGAAAGAAAGAAAGAAAAAAAGAAAGAAAGAAAGAAAGAAAGAAAGAAAGAAAGAAAGAAAGAAAGAAAGAAAGAGAAATGGAGAGAAAGGAAGGAAGGAAGGAAGGAAGGATGGGAGGGAGGGAGGGAGGAAGGAAAGAAGAAAGAGAGAGTAAGTCACTCATATTTGGGCCATAAAAAAAACCAAATATTTATTGAAGCAACTGCAATTTGATCTGATCCATTTTAAAGATTGTGAATCACTGACTAATCTGTTCTGCTGCACTATTAATATCGACATGTCAAGGGCCAGTGAGTGGTATGGCTAAACACAATCCGAGTCATCCAGAGCCGCAGCCTTAAACTGATGCAAATGGTCACCACATCCAGAGCCGGGATGTAAGTAAAGCCTTGCCATATGGAATAATGAAAGAAAGTCTGGAAAATGATCCTCAAATTGCATCATAACAAAGGATCTCTGTGCCAGCAGAGCCAACTTTTTAGGTAACTTTTCCATCTGCCTTATATAATTCCCATGACTTTGTGAAATAAGTACTATGTTAAACATTTGAAAATTCAGGGTTCTTGCGTAGTGGTTCTCAATGTCAGCATCTTACTCAACATGTGGATATATCCCAAACAAATGGGAGGAGATCAGTAAGATGATTGTTACTAATAAAGCCAATAGCAAAGATGTTTTTGAGCCCTTATATGCCAAGATCTTTGTATGAGATAACTCATTTTATCCTCAACACAGCCTTTTAAGTAGTTACTCTCATTACCCCATTTTCAGAGATAGAGAAACTGAGGCATGGGGGAGTTAAATACCTGGCTCAATGTCTCAGCTAGAAATGGAGAGGCCAGGAGTTCAAAGCTCAAACTTTTTTTTTACCGATAATTTATGAATAATTTAACTTAAATATAGAGATGATTTAAGATCAGTTCTATAGGAAGAGCATTTTGAGAGTAGAATGGTGGTTACCAGAGGCTGACAGTGGGGGATGGGATACTGATCAAAGGGTACAAAGTTTCAGATATAAGATGAATAAGTTTAGAGATCTAAAGAAGAGTATGGTGACCATAGTGTTAACTAAAATTATGGTAATCATTTTGCAATATATATGTGTATCAAATCATCACACCTTAAACTTATACAATGTTACACGGCAGTTATATCTCAATAAAACTGAAAAAATAAATTTAAAATAACAATAATAATGTATTGTATACTTGAAGTTTACTAAGAGAGTAGATCTCAAGTGGTCTTACCACAAAAAAAGAAAGAAGATAGCTATGTGAGCTGATGGATATATGAATTAGTCTGATTGGGACAATCATTCACAATGTATACATATATCAAAATATGTTGTACACCTTAAATAGATATAATTTCTGTTGGCAAAAATAAATTTAAAAAATGAGAAATCTCATCATTAAAAGTGAGAAATTTTTATTTTTTTATCTCCTTAAACTTTATTTCTGTTCCACTTTCTCCATAAAATTTTCTCCTATTGTATTTTTTTTTTAATATTTTTTGGGGGGGGAGGCAGAGGGAAAGGGAGAGAGAGAATCTCAAGCAGGACCCACACTCAGTGAGTGCCGAGCCCAGTGCAGGGCTTGATCTCACAACCCAGAGACCATGACCTGAGCCGAAATCAAGAGTTGGATGCTTAACCAAATGAGCCACCAAGGGGTCCCTCTCCTATTGTATTTTTATTAATAAAATATATTTATCTATAACAATATCATTCAGATAAAAAAAAAAGGAGAGCATTTACACTTGCATTCAAGCATGCTTATCTGAGCAGGAGGTTAAGCTAGGAATTATCCAAACCCAGTTGAATTATCTACCTCACGGAAAATACTTTATCCATAGTTTTATGGAATAAATTCCAAGAACCTCTGGTCCATAAAATCAGAAAATGTTTTTATTTCAGCGACAGTGTTTCTTATTATTAAAGTCTCTTTACCAGCGAAGAAACATTATCATCCTTAACTGATGTCCTCTAGTCTCCCCTACGAAAAATGAGACCTTAATATTTCAGAGGAATCTTAATTCAAGAGCATGGTCACTGCTCAGAGGGTGGTGTCTACAGTCCCTGCCTTTAGTTTATTTCTTGGGGCAATAGGTTTGGCCTCAAAATATGTTTCCTGAAGTCCATTTCCCATTCCCGGCCTCATTATTCCAAGATCCTCCAGATCTGCACAGATGTTTGCATCTTGAATTGTCACCTGCTACATCTCTGAATCAGTTGCAGTCACCAGATCCCATGCTATCCTAAGTGCCATTTGCTGGAATTGATACAGATCCCCAGGTCTTCTAGCTCAGCATTTTTTTTAAGATTTTATTTATTTATCAGAGAGAGAGAGACAGAGGCACGCAGAGGGAGAAGCAGGCTCCCTGTTCAGCAAGGAGCCCGATGTGGGACTCGATCCCAGGACCCTGGGATCATGACTTGAGCCGAAGGCAGACGCTTAACGACTGAGCCACCCAGGCATCCCTAGCCCAGCATTTCTTAAAAAGCCTAAATGCTTTATTGTTCCCACCAACAGAACCCTTCGATCCTCAAACATTTCTTCAAGTCTTTGGGAGGAAAAAAAAATAAAAGTTTCTCCTTGAGTGAAAAGTTGGTGAGATATGAAATAAATCCTGTAGTTCCCAACTAAAACACTTTAAAGCAGCTGAGCAATTCCCTGGCTTCAGTGTACCAACCCAAGGCTCTGCAGCTTTGCCTGGTACACTTGCACCAAGACGAGAGATGATGCACAGAGAATGCCTTCTCACTGG
>NW_027397070.1:7166321-7216321 GCF_003265705.2 Callorhinus ursinus
TCATTTTACAGATGGTTTTAATAGCTAAAGTTTTAAGTTTTTTTTTTTTATTTTATTTGTTGCTGTTGCTGTTGTATCTTTCCCCTCCTCCTTCTAGCCCCAGCTCCAATCAGAGAATTCTATTCCTGTAAGTCACTTATGTTTATGTCCCTGAAGAGCAGGGTGATTCTAAGCAACGTAAGTCCCAGTTGCCAGAATGTTCTGACCTACACCAAAAACTGAAGTCATTCCCAAACTCATGTTCCTCTTCCTGTTTTTGTCAGTATTGTTGGTGAATAGATGGATTGTAATGGATAATGTTTGGGCAAAACCTCAAAATTTTATTAAATTATATTTAAAAGGGGTGAGATTAGCAAAGGTCCCTAATTAATTCACAGTCCTCTCGTTATTGGCAGCAAAATATCAAACACTTTAATTTTTCCATTCCCTAGAAAAACACACTTTTTTTATTGACCACAGTGTAGCCTCCATGAGGTAATGTCCACTTAGCTAATGTAAGGACTTTGCATGTTATTCTGGGTTATCTAATAATATGCATTTATCTTCAGGATATTTTTTAGCCAAATCAGTATCAAAGCTGTTCTCAGACAGTGGTTTTCTAAACACATTTTTCTCTATAAAAATACAGCTGAAAACTTCATCTATTTTAAAAGCTTTAAAAGATTTAGACTCAACATTTTATTAGCAAGAATTGAAATGTGGATTTATTTCTATAGCATGGCAGAATTCTTATTCAGGGAAAGCCCTATTTCTGAGTTTGTTCTG
This sequence comes from Callorhinus ursinus, assembly GCF_003265705.2. Classification (NCBI taxonomy): domain Eukaryota; kingdom Metazoa; phylum Chordata; class Mammalia; order Carnivora; family Otariidae; genus Callorhinus; species Callorhinus ursinus. The sequence goes on from NW_027397070.1 coordinate 7,167,087, forward strand.
AAATTTTTTTTTTAAGTGAAGGGTGATTTCTCTGATCTCTCCTATCCCATAAATTGAGGTATGAGATTTTGTTGTAGTCTGAACCCAGATAACTAACTCCATTTCAGTTCTGGTATCTCAAACCATCTGCTGCTAAATATGAGTCCACTTAAAAAATTCAAGTAAAAAAAGCCAATATAGTAATATTTTGAAAACATTTAGCATCATTTACTAAAAATGTGGATGAGGGAGCAAAAATACTTGAAGAATGTATTGAAAAGCAACGCATCTGTTTAATGGCTCTTTCACGAATCCCCATCAGTTTGGCATTGTGGAGAAAATCGCTACTAACAGCAGTTCTGCATGTATTAACATTTTGCCCTTTTTCCAGCAATGTTTGCTCACTGTAGTTCTACAATGGGGTAATAATAATGCTTATCTTATGGAATATTTTTCTTTTACTTCTCAGAGAAATGTATGTATTCAACTATAAATATGTAAATATATGTATTCTAATCATAATATAAAATATACACGCACATATACAAAAATAAATATCTATACATACATACATAAATACACAAATTTGACTAACCATAAATTTAACTTGCTTTCTAGATGTTGACGGGTGTTAACAGTTCTTGCCGTTACCTGCCATTAAGGTATTTCTTTGAAATTTAGGATTATTAGGTGGGATTTTTTTTTTTTTGGTACTGCCTTACTGCCAATTTTAACAACTGATTCACTAGCCATTAGTAGGAATCTAGATACTTTGAGGTTCTATTGTCTTCCAACATCTCCATTTTTACAAATGTGTCAGAGAAGTGGTACAATTAGGGCTGCACTTAAATGAAGCACATCTTTTCAATTGTTTGTGAAATCTTGGAATCCCTTCCTCCCTGTTTCCTAACACATGATATTGCCAAATATTTGGATCTATCAGGATGGATAAATATGATTCACTTTGTGATTGGAGAGGGAAGGAAAGGAGCAAATATACTGAGAAAATAAAATAGCATCCATCCATAAATTAATTTTGCTTCTTGACATTCTTAGAGTTGCCTTTGTTCTGTTCAATGCTAATTTTTATTATACTGAGCTCGCAGAAATAGGCATCTCAGAATCAGTGCTTAATGCATTTAATCCTTTTGACACTTTGAGGGGAAAATGCAGTTTTGAAACTATCTCCTACCTCTCCATTTCCTAATCTTATTCACCCCACACTCCCCACCCTGTCCCCTAAATACGACCAAATATTGACTGACAGCTTGAAAGTGCTAATCGACTCATTCCCAATCATATGTGTTCAATATGTTGGCTTTAAAAAAATTAGGAGCCCAAATCTTTCATCTAATATCATCGCTCAGTAGACAGACAGAATTTTAACCAGAGCAAATTCAAGTACAGCTTTCAGACCGGCCAAACCCAGGAGACAGGCAGGAGGTCTGCCCTTCCCCAGCCGTTCTTCTGTCTGCATTAGCCGATCTTGCTCAGGCTCCATCGACCTGTCAGAGCCATCACAGTGATTGACTGCCCCGGCAGATGTGCTGCTATAACAGGTAACTTGATCATCCAGACCCATCTGTCTCTAAGTCCTCTTCAATTCACACTTTGAAAAATATTAGAGGTTGGGAGGGGTTGGATTCTTTGTTGTGATTAAAAAAAAAAAGTAAGCTATCTGTATTTCACAAAAGGTTATCCTCTAGTAAGTGAATGGAAATAGATGGTATTTGAGCTCTTTAGTGAGATGAGCTGCTTCCAGGGCCTATTACTATCAACATTTTAAATGGGCCAATGAGATCTGAGAGAATTGGGAAACCTGATTTCCAAAACAAAATCCAAAGTTAGGGACCAATTTTAAAGAACCACCATGATAATAATAGAATGATGTTTCAAAGATAACAGTTTCCGGGCGAAGTGAGACAGATGGGCTGTTTGCGTAGAGGGAAAGGAGGGGAACCTCATGCAGTGGGAGCAATCCTGTGTCTTCTCTTCAGTGCCCACAGCCTGGCAAATGTTGTGACATCATTAAGCTGGATTGCTGATTTCAGATGGGTCTGGAACAAGAATGGGCAGGGGTAACTCAAGCTTCATGCTGAAATGTAGTTAACTAATCTACTAGTGTCACTATTTCTGATAATTACTTTTCACCAAAATATTTTGCTGTGCTTGTGTGCAGAGGATTTCATTCTACAAGTCAACACCCCAAGTGTGGAGCTGTTCAGGATCTATCAACAGCTTCTATTAAGAGGGAATATAATCCTGGTGAGATCAGAGGCTAACGTTTTCTATTTCTCAGTAAAGTCTCTTGCCTACTCACTATCAAGGGATGAACACTGACCGAGAATGACATGGTTCAACATCTAAGGGGAAGTAACATAGTGAAGCAAACAAAACAAGGTAAAATGAATAACAACTGACAAAAAAGAAGTGCACTCATTTTTTTTTAAATGAGAGGAATAAAAATATGCTAAGTATGCAGTGATACTTGTAGAACCTGAGCGAATAAACGAACATGGAGAAAGATAGAGACAAAGGTATTCATTTCTTAACAGAACTCCTTTACAGTTCTTTCATAGGCTAGCCCACGACCACACAATTCGCCTTGGAACTCGAATACGCCTATATTCATACTGCTTCTCCAATCAAAAGCAAATAACAGATACATTTCCCAAAGCTCTCTTTCTTGGCTAAGAGATCTAGATTGTGTTCCGGTCATAGTTTGCCACTTTAATCTCCGAGCCAGATTCCATGGTTTGAGGGAAATGAACATGCTTTTTCCCCTTCAGATGAGAAATAGAAAATATATTATTTTATTATTTTAAATGAACAGTAACTGTTCTTCCCCCCTCCCTTTTTTCTGGCCTGAGGGAGTTCAATTTTGCTATTGATATTGCTTGAAAAGGCAGTGAATGGCAAGCAGTTGCTTGGGTTTAGTAAAGCTATTTATTGCATGCTTCAAAGAGTTATTTACCACATAAAGCTCTGGCTGATTAATTCAGTTAGCAGTGCTCACTCTTCCCCTCCATTCCTCAATTCCAACCCAAAGTGAAAAAAAAGTCATATATTTGAAACACAAATCTGTCCAAAATTTAATATGAGCTGAGAACATGATGACACAATTTAAAAAAAAAAATCAACAATGTCCTCACGGAGTTATATTTAAGAGAGTTTACCATTTTTATAATAAAAAAGTTAAATAAAGGGGAAGTGATCACTATTTTAGTAGTGTTTGTCATTGCATACTGTGCAATTATTTGCTCTGAAGTCCTTTTAGACGAAATGGTATTTGCAAGCCATAGAGATCTTCAGCACTTGCGTGCCATGAAATCAGATCTGTAAGTCTTCCTGATATGGAACAAGAGATTCTTTTTTAAACTCTTGCATTTTCATCTACTTCACATCATATAACTCACATTCTTAAAAAACGACTGAAGATTTTTCTTATTTCCATGTGGTTCCTGCTTTCTAAATTCTGTTGCTTGTTTTCTCCTTGGAGTTCTAAATGTTGCTTTAACATCTTTAGGTGTGATATAGATAGATTTAGAGTGATGTAGTTAGCAAGTCTCAAGCTGCAGCTTTTAAATACATTTGAAACCCTTCTTCTGAAGGAAAACAAGACACTCTTATGGGAAAGTTACACTTTATTTTGGAGGCATCTCTCGCAACTTTTCTTTCCAAAGATGCTGAATTTACTATGACTATTATTAACACATGTAAGTAATTAATCCTCTGTTGCTCAAGCTTTTTCACGTACAGCTAATCAAGGCTAGTTTCTTCTTTGGACAGCAGAAATACCGAATTTTTTAAAGAGGGACTAAGGTCTACTTTCCAAATCAAATTCAGTTGAATGTTTGAAAAAGTGCCCCTTTACATGGATTTACACCATATGATGCATTGATCCTCTTGGGCACAATTTGCCTCTCTGTGCTCTACCATGTAACTATCGTCCTGCATTCATCTCAACCTTGCCCTTGTAACTTTTTTTTCAACTAATTATATCCATAGAAAGAGTTCAGTGTAAATATGGTTTTAGCAGTTTATCACAAGAAAAGTGGTTTCCACTTACTTTAAATTCAAGTTCTGTATATTCAATTACTGTTAGCAAGCACTCCACCTACTGGCATACATGATGCCAAGCAAGCCGACCAGGATCAGAAGCGAATCGGCAGGCAGTAAAAGATATTTTCAACTGACATGAAAAGGATTTCAACTTCCAGTGTGTCAACCAGGATCAAGCATGACTCTGACTTGCGGCTCACCAGGGTTAGGACGATTCTTGGTATTGTCTAGACCAAGTGACAACTTAATTGTGAAGAAGATTCTCAGTAACAGTGTGGTGTAGGAGGGTAGGATGGTTCAGTGAGAGGTGGATTTTTCTAAGTACGACAAAGAGGGAATCCTATTCCAGAGCCTCGAAATGCCTTGTATGCATAGTTAGAGCAAATATGCATGCACGCAAGCATAGGTATAAAAAAAGTATTTCTTGTTTTAAAAAAATTTGTAAAGAAAACAGGAGTTTTAAAATGAGTGAGGATTATTAACATTGCATATGGCTACTTCTTGTCCACCCAGATGTCAATTTTAAAAATGTAATATTGCAGTGGCAAGAGTAAAATAAATGCTTGAAAAATTCCATTAATCATTGCCCCCACCTCCTTGAACTTTTTAGCTTAGTAGTCTTGGTAATGAATAATTATATGACAGAGAGATTAATTTTAGGCATTAACAGTGAAATCAAGAGAAATTGAACCAGCTCTGTTCCACAATGTCACCATAAGGTATAAATCATAACTTTCTGCTACCCCACCCACTCACCCACCACTACCCATCTTGACATCTTTTAGTAAGCACAGCTTACTATGTAATTATTGCCACTGTGCCCATATTATGGTGTGTTTGAATATGGCAATAAACAATATGGCAATTAACGTGAAATAATACAAGAGCAAATCAAGGCACACAGGCTAGATATAGAGGCAAAGCAGCAGGAACATTGAAAATAACCTTAATGGGCTGTTGATGTGGAAATGCTTTTCCTAATACTGTCTCAGGGTGCTACTGTGAGCAGAGCTAGAAGAAAGAAATGCTAAAGGGAGAATGTCTAACTGTATGAAAGGTTTCTTGGGGTCACTGTACTTTATCGCCAACTTTCCCTCTTCTCCAGGATTAATGAAGAATCATCATATGCTTTCAATACCATGGGAAGGTCCTGACTCCAGAAACTCTCATAGTTCGCAGCTAAGCCAGGATACAATATGGCACTAAGTAATAGAAACTATTCTGGGTTGATGAATACTTGTGCACTGATACTGGAATAGCTTTATAACTGCTTTAGTAAGAGCCCAGTAAACTGCATCCCAGATGCATGAATTTCTCTTTTGGCTTTGCAAAGGAAGTGTTCACAGTTAAGGGGGGGGAAATCAGTTCCATTAAGCATTTACCCTGCAAAACAGAGATTGAGGAATCTTAGCACATGACGATACAACAAAATTTACCTGACCCTTCCAAGCTAAGGAAAACAAGACAGAAGGTCCTCTTGTGAGGCTGTATCATATATATGTTCTGAGGCTGTGCTGCCCATATGTTCAATAGGACTGTTGAATCTCAAAGTTATAATAATTTGCAACGAGGTGCCAGAACCAATTATTAAATATCATATGATCCAACAGAGATGAAATAAAAATATACAGGGTCGATTTTACTGGCTTTGACTATCATAAGGCATTTAAAGTACTTCGAATTTACAGTGTAACTTGAGGGTTGTATTAACGACTTCCTTATGCTAGAATTTTGTTCCCAGCTGAATATCATAAGCTAAATGCAGATGGCATACTTTTCCAAGGACAAAGGAAGTCTTGGCCTTATCGTTTCTTTTTGATTTGTATATCAACTCAAGAAAAGGAGATAGGCTATTATGATATATTCCACTAATGTAAACCTTTATTCAAAAGCGCAAATGACAGCCAAAAGTACAATTCAAGTGAGAAAAAAGGTAGTTGTAATAGTATCACAGAATGATACAATCTCAGCCAAATCGCTGCCTATAGTGTAGAAAAAGGAGCCTCTTAGTCTTCAATATAAAGTTATAATTTATTTACCATGGCATCTCTAAAACACAAATGAGTCAATGTTTTAAATACCAGTTCTGATGTCAAAGCCAAGGTCCACCAGGTTCTACCCTTAGTGAACTCAAAGGCATGTGGATTGGTGGTTTACCTCCAGCAAAGCAAGACAAGCAGAAGACCAAGGTGCCTCTTGGGTTCTTTCTGCTACTGTTATTTCAAAAGTACCAGTAAGGGATCCAGTCAAGTCTTCAGAATCAGAAGAAGATTGCTCTACCTTAGTAACTTATTGCCAGAACAAGACTATCTCTCTGGATGGATTTTCTTGAGAATCAAAGTTGAAAGGTAAGCTCCTGTAGTTTTATGGGAAATCGGATATTTGTGGGCTCTTCTTCAATCTCAGCATAGTGTGCCTGCAAAGTCCTTAGTGTGATCACTTTGGGAGATTAAATACTGTCTTCCCTCAGTCACTGGAGCACTGCTAGCATAGGACCATGTTTGTCTATGTATGTTTACAGCACCTGTCAGTCGATACATGCGAAACAAGAAGAGTAATGTAAACTGATCCCCCCTTTTGCTGAATTTTTAATGCAGTTCTCCAGAAATAAAAGCACAAACATTCTACTTTTCCAATGCTTGTCTTCCATGCCCTCTTCTAAAATTCTCTGGGGAGAAGTGGGTTTCGATCTTGGTCAAAGCAAGTACCCATTTACTTCAGAATCTTCACTTTCTTGTCTCGGCTTCCTTCCTGTCTCCTAAAATGAAATTTATTTTATTTTAGCCACCTCTGAGCAGACTTGTGTGTATATATTTTCAGATAAATTGGATTGTCCATATGGATTTTTAAATCAGTTTTCGGATCAAGTTCAGAAATATGTAAACTGTTGTGTTGTTGGACCAGGCAGGAGTGGAACATATCACTCAGATGAAGAGCACCCAATACTATAAAGTGATCTTTAAATGAGAAAACTAGAGCGTAAGTCAATTAAAGTGACCAATAATGGGAAAACAAGTGCCCATTCCAAGAGCAATTGTAAGACATTTAACCCAAGGCAAGTTGCATTATACATTTTTATTAAATTGAGGCTATATTCACACTTATTGTGGTTTGAAATGTGAACCAATATTTTCTATCTTTGGTTTCCTTGCTTTAAGATCTCTTAATGTGCATAAGATGTAATTCATAATATCATATGACTGTTTTAAGTTTGCAAGTTACTGTCTCCAAAGTTATAATTTAATTTAAATCAATAAATGCCCATTAAACTACTGTGCTCTCTCATAAAAGAGTATCTGACTTGAGATTAACGTAACGAGACCCTGGGATTCCTAAAATCTTGATTCTTTGTATTTAACCTTATTTACAACATAATGCATCCAATTTTAAAGAGCACTATCATTTAGTACAATATAAAGTATTAGCTTTCAAAGATGCATTCAATTCTATTGAAAAGATCAGACCTGCTGTTTTTCGGGGCGCCTGGGTGGCTCAGTCATTAAGCGGCTGCCTTCGGCTCAGGTCATGATCCCAGAGTCCTGGGATCGAGCCCCACGTCAGGGTACCTGCTCAGCAGGAAGCCTGCTTCTCCCTCTCCCACTGCCCCTGCTTGTGTTCCTGCTCTCACTGTCTCTGTCAAATAAATAAATAAAATCTTTAAAAAAAAAGAAAAGATCAGACCTGCTGTTTTTCAATAATCTTTGTAACAAGGGAAAGAGAAAAAGATTAAGGTCCTAGTAACAAAAACAAAAAACAGAAACACCCCACAATTATGACCACTCAAATCCTTCCTGAAAGACATGCAAAAATGATACTAGTAACTCTTAAAATAGTTTGTAGAGAAACTGCAAACTAATGGATCTTAGGGAGAGTTTGAGGAAGAGAAATTTCCTAAATCTAAAAGGCATAAAAGGATTCGTGAAAACGATCTCTACTTGCTTTCCAAATGGATGTCTTCACAATGAGAGGAAAGGTAATGTTGCATACCAACAACAACAACAAAACAAAACAAAACAAAAAAAAAGGAAAAGAAAAGAAAAAGGAAGAAAAAAAGAAAAGAAAAGGGAAGAGGAAAACAAGAGAAAATGTATTAAAACTCTTGGCTGAACAATTGCACTAATGTCATTGGGGAAATGCTAAACTCCAAAGTGACAGCTTGAAAACTACAACATGTCTATATGTTAATTTCTTAAGATCTGATGGTATTCTAGTTTTGCTCTGGGCCACTCTGAAGGGTGTGACTTCCTTTCAAGCTATCAGTTTCATTTCTCCTAGCCTGCAATCCCCCATGAATGAAAAAATTTGGAAATGTGAAAAAGGTTAGGATAAAACATGGAATGTCATGTAGTTTTGCCATTCCATGCCATCGTGTTTATTAATAATATTCAGTATTTAACCCCATAGTAGACACAGTGCCAAGCACGTTCAATATACTATCTCATTAAATTCTCTCAATAATCTCAGAAGATATTTTTCTGCCCATTTTTCATATGAGGTAGTTGAGACGTAGGAAGGATAAAGGAGTTGCTGCAGGTTATGGAAGGAGTAATGAATGGCAGAGAGATTCTTACACAAATATGTCTAATTCCCAAGTTCATGCTCAAAAGTCCACTCTGCTGCTTCTCATAAATTTCACCCTGTGAGAATTAACATGTAATTTTGAAATTGGAAACATCACGTGCTGACTGCAGGCACATGGTTTGCTTCCCAGAAATGGGAATGAAGTCACAATAGGACAATTTTTAAGTTTTGAGAATAAAATGAATTAGTACCAGTACAACATATAACAAATGCTGTTCCAAAGTGTTAGATATTATTACTGTTAGCAAAGCCCCTCAAATGATATGGGCTTCAACTTATAGAGCTCATGTAATGAAAATCAACTCAAGAGAAAGATACAATGGCCAGGAAGGGGAAGAAAGTTGAATGATGCCACCCACAAATCCTTTCATTTTATCTCCCACGCTTGCATCCTTGAGCTCAAGAGGGCCATGTGATCATGTAGTGTGATTCATCCTCGATAGGTTGATTGTGTTGATAGGAAGACAGAAAACAATACCTCATTTTTACTTCCACCAATAGCACACTCACAGAGAACTTGAAGCACCATCTTTTCAATAAAGCATTAATTCAAGAACTACAGAAAACAAGGATTTGTGATCTGCTGAGGTTTCTTTTTCTTTTTTCTTTAAGTAGAGAATAGCTGGTCTCTGTTTGGGGGCTTTAATTAGCAATCAAGAAATTATCTAATTCTACTTCCCTCAATTTGTGTCTCATCACTAGCACCCAGAACATATGTATGTATTTATTTTAAATTAAATCTATGGCAAAAATGACTTAAGTTTGGGCACCTGGGTGGCTCAGTCGTTAAGCGTCTGCCTTCAGCTCAGGTCATGATCCCAGGGTCCTGGGATCAAGTCCCACATGGGGCTCCCTGCTCAGCGGGAAGCCTGCTTCTCCCTCTCCCACTCCCCCTGCTTGTGTTCCTTCTCTTGCTGTCTCTCTCTCTTTCAAATAAATAAATAAAAATCTTTAAAAAAATGACTTAAGTTTAATTAAAATAATAGTAAAAATGACTGTCTCAATTGGGTAAAGCAGAAGTGAATAAGGGTAAAAGGGGAATTAGGATCCTAAGTTTAACAAGTGATACAGAAACACACAATTTTATAATAAATGATATTGAAAGACATCTGGTAAGGCAAGAAAGATGAGCTGACTGAGTTCCAAATAACTTAAACTTGTAAACTTGATCTGTTTTGAACGTTCATTTGTCTCCTTAACATTCAACATTTGGTAAAAAACAAAACAAAACAAAAAACAAAACCACACTGGATTCTGTTCATTTGGAAAAATAAGGGGTCTGAATTTCTTCTGATTATAGAAATGTTGAGGAAACTGGGATTTTGGTGTTCTTACTTCAAAAGTACATTAGGCAGGTAGTTGTGAAAACATGAATTCTAAGTGATGGAATGTTTCCAGGCCATGGAGAATGAAATGGTGTGTGCTATGTAGCTGTTTTCACCCCTGGGATTACATGTACTCTATCTACTCAGCCATCGGAGAATACAGAGACACTGAACTAGACACTGCTATAAAAGAGGTCCTTGCAGATCTAAGTAACAGACTTAATTGGCCTTGTATTTGATTAAGAGCTTTCTGTAATTTAGGTAAACAGGTATTTTCAACATTATTTAACTCACAGAAGGATTTTGGCAAACAGAATTGAGATTTTCCAAGTGAATATAATATTTTTGAAGTTTCAGATGTTTAGAAAAATGTTAGTATAAGTGATAAATGTCCCTAATTGAACTGGGTATATGTTTATGACATAAAAAGTTTGACTTTGGAATTTCCAACGTTCAAAAAGAACCATTTCTTCCTGTAAAAGTGTAAATGAAGGCACATGCCGTATCACTATAATTACTAGAAAATCCAAAATACCTAATATCCCTGTTGATAATTATCTATGTCAGTGACAAATGGTATTAACCAAAAACTCAGTTTTTTAATAAACTTTAAACTAGATTTTTTTTCACAGTTGGAGATACTACTAAATTTTTTTTTCTCCAGTTCCCTTCCCATCACAAACAAACAGACAAACAGACAAACAATATAACCAAGAGATGGTTTTCAGATTGTGGTCTGTGTTGTCTGTCCAAGGGTTTTATGTGACTTCATCAATGTAGGTTAATCAGTAAGCAAAATGATTTTTTGGGAAGTAAGAATTTAGTTAATCATCAACACATTAAAACATCTTAGTGACTTTAAAATATGCAAAAAATACTAACTATAGGTATAAATAAAATAGATACTGTTTGTTTAGAAGATGAATTATTTTAGCTCTGTGTAAGCCCATATGAGATTGTATAATTTCTTAGACCTCTGTTAAATGAGGACACAAATAAGTATATGCAAACAATGTTCTTTGAATTACTAAAAGTTGGACTCATCATCACATGGTTAAAGAGTAAAAAATTCAACCAATTATCTCATATTTATATTTGTATCAGTACCTATCTATATCTTCAGATGTTTGGGACACATAGGAATAGTTTTAGCTGTTTGGCTCTTCTGTGTTGCCAATGACCAATCAGACCAATATTAATCCAATCAATTGACAGTACTTAATAGCTGCAAGTGCAAATAAGGTAATAAAATGTGAATTTAAGAAATATCAAAGCAGGATAGTTATGAAAATTTAGATCATATGTTTTTGCCATATTAAAAGTCACTTGGTTTAAAAGGTATGTCCCATATTTCTAAAGAGGAAAACTTAGTCTTTTAAAGAGATATTGCATTATATAGATCTTTCAGATGACTTCAGATTGACTAATTAATAAACTTGACAATATGCATTAGAAAAAATTATCGAGTCAATATTTATTCCCTGTACACAAGTCCATACAGGCTCATTTATTATGAGAACATATACATATATACACATACACACTGGTGCCTAGCTTAGCGTCTGGCACTTAGTTGTCCTTCAATATATACTTACTGAATTAATAAATGAAGGCATATAATTATATAATTAAATGTATACTTATTTCTGAAATGCATAATCAATTTTTAACTAAAGTAACTTTTTTAACCTTAATAGTCCCACACGTGGTTGAATTATTATGGTCCACTAAAATATAAAGTATGACTATAATGATTTCTCATTTTAATAATTAATTTTATTGATAAAATATTACATGTACTTTCATCCAGAGAGCCAACATGGCATTTTATTTGTTAAAAAAAGGGGGGGGGAGGTATTCTTATTCCCTATTCCCTGACTCTAAAGCTAGTATGACGCTCTAGCAGATCCAATTGCCTTACTGTTAATTTGGGTTACATAAAAGGTAATCAATATATTTTAATTCCAAAGACTGAGTTCCCTGAAAAAAATCAATAAAAAATATCATTTTCAATGCCATTTAATTTACATGATTTGACTATCCAGCTAGTCTACAGTTATGTTTTGTTTTTATTCAATGGGTTGAATGCTGTGTTTTGTTTTCAACAGATGTGACTTTGAGTGCACTGGAGAACAATTTATGCATTTGGCTTAGAATTTTAAATGAACATCCCATCTAATGATTTGCCCAGTATAAGCAGTCACTTTAAAAAGTAGTACTGAAAGCAAGAAAAATTACTTAAAGGATCAGTTACATCTAAAATGATGAAATCAATAACAATATTTTCTGTGGGATTTTTTTCTCTCTGATAAGCAAAATCTTTGCTTAAAAGCTGCATTAAAATTTAATCACAGTCTGTGTGCTTTAGCAATTGATAATTTCTGGACAGCTGTCTTCTGCTTTGTTTAAGTCTTGTGTTCCTTCTGTTTAAGTTATACCTTTTAATAGCTAGATTAAGTACATTTTGTTTTAAAATATATTATTAGAATATGATCATATTTTAACAACTTCCAACAGTGGTTTGTGGGTTTGTACTCCTTGGCAACAATGTTGAAACTCAGGTGAAGCCCTCATGGGTGGAAACTACTGGAAACTTATATTAGACCTACCAGTCTGTTTTGAATTTAATTTTTTTTTCTGAGTTCTATGTGAGTAGGTAACAATTTGTGCCAATGATGTTAACATAAGTACTTTAGCTTTAGACTCCGAGCTGGAATCACCTCTAATTTATCTTTGTTTACTTTGGTTCCTGGTATTTCGTCTGCCACATATGGAATAATGAAAATATGTGTTCAGGGATTTGCTAGGTAATGCTTAAAGACATTTTCTTATATACTTTTAAAACTCCCTTACAAATGAAATCTAAGAACCACCTCAGCTATAGCAATTGAATGTATATGTGTACTGACATCCTCAATATTTAAAGGGATAGATGATCACTTTTGAAGTATCAGTACTTCATTGTTTAGCACAGATTATGTAACAGCCAGTTCAGCAGTTACTGCTCTTCCACAGTTGCCCTCTCTGTGTGCTTCAAAGGAAGAGAATAAAGAAAGATGATCTTTCAAAGTACTGCCTCTGATTACATCCCTCCTCTCTAATTGCCTAACACAACTGCCTGAACTTGGAGTGATAATGTCATATTTATTAGAGGATGACCATTTAAAAGAATCAATATGTTCGATGTTGGGCTATACATTTAAGTTTTGAAGGCAAAATAGCAGACACGGTGGTCAGATTATAGTGCCTTGTGGTAAAATAGTTTTTATTATGTTGTTTTAATGTACTCCACTAAATCAATAAGGTTAACTGCATTTGCCGGTATTAGGACCAATAAAATTTGTACCTTTCCAATAGCATCATTTACGTGCTGGCATTTATTTTTATCTTTGCATCAGATGCTAATTAATTAAATACTTCTGCTGAAACTAATAAATAAGTAATAATTAGATAAACACATTGCAAAAACATAATTCAAAAGAAGCAGATTGAAGTGGCTAGGGAATATAAGTAGCCATATAGTATGTCAATTAAGAGAAAAACTGAAATATTCCAAATATGTCCACAATATGTCCAAATATGTCTGCAATATGTCCAAATATATGCACAATATTGCAAAATTTAAAATAGTGCATATTTTAACATATATAGAAAATGTAACATGGACCTTTAGGGTAGTTATCTGAAAATAAAAGATTATTGGTAATGTTGATTTGAAAGTATAATTTACATAAAATTTAATCTATAAGTCAAAACATTTTCTTTAGATAACATAATTTTTGATATGTATAAATTATGTAAGACAGGTAAATTATTCAACCGTAAGGGGGTACCTGATTCCCTTGAATAAAATTGCTCCTTGGGAGCTGGAGGACACTGAAGTAAGTATGTCTTAAAATGCTGTGGCAGGCCATGTGTACAATATGCCTCATTTTTAACATTACATCACAAAGGAATTTACGGATGGAATAAAGAAATATAAAGATGTTCTGTTAGAGGGCTTACAGCAAATGAAAACTTGAGAGTGTAATCTCCATAAATTACTAATGCTAGTGTTCTTTTCATCTTTATGTTCTCATCATTTTTTTAGGGTTCTATATTCTAGTGTGTTATGTTTAAATGTTCAGGAACTAAAACTGCTTTTGCAAAATAACCCTAGAAAACCATAAAAACTGCAAATCCTTCCAGGGAATTAATCTGAAGTAAAATCATTTTAACATGCTTTCTTTTCCCCCAGTAATTTTCAGAAGCATTTTTTCTAAGATCAAATTTTGACACTATCCTTTTTTTTTCACACTATGATGTGACTCCTCCTATTATTAAACTTTATGGTTTGAAAAGTCTTTCTTATTTTACTGCCTCCAACATATTAGATTACTTTTTTAAGAAAAGGTGAACGTATTAGCATTACATAAAATGCTAAAGTGACAAAGAGTTAAACTAGGAATTTTAGATGAATACACTAGCAGTTTGCCATTCTGACAGCAAAAGCCAAGCTAGTGCTTTAAAAAAAATGCAAGTTTGAAAAATGCAAATGGTGTTATCCAAATATGCAGCCATATGTCCATAATACACACATTTTTTGGGGAAAAATTTGTAAAGATTTCTATCACAGCATTGTATCTCAAAATGGTAGGATGTTTTTTTTTTTAATACATATAGTGTTCCCAAGATGATGGTAAGATATTGAAATTATCTTTCAAAACCTCCTATATACATGGCAGTGAAAAAAATTCATTATTTTTAGGTTTACATGGAAATTTGGCTCTATGTTTTAATATTCCATTTTGAGTAGGTGCTCTACTTTGTCTATAACATAGTCAGCAAAAGTGTCCAAAGTATCCAGATTTTAGTCATATAATTTTCAATTCAGACAAGTAAAGTTGAAAACACAGTCTCTTTGAGTGATAAATTAACAGTCCTTGGAACTCAAGATCTAAGAGACAAGGCAAAAATATAATTAGTTTGAGTAATGTTAAGCTGTGAAATTTGGATAACCTTTAAGCAACTTTGCTCTGTTGATCACAGCATCAATAACAATAGGAGAGTGGAAGCCAAATTCAAGTGGTGAAACCTCCAACAGGAAAATATCAATTAATCTTTTTCAATAGAGTTGAAGTATGGGTAATCCTCTCATTAAATAGTTTGAACCTTTTTCTAAGTAAACAAAGGAGGGATAATGAGTGATGTGGTCTGACTTGTTTACATGGAGAATCTTCAAGAGGCTTAGCATAACCTCTCAACACAGAGGTCTTCTTAGCCACTGGTCACTAATTACCCTCTTTTAAAGGTATTTGTGTAAGCAAAGAGACTATGTTTTCAGACTTAACATGAGAATACCATTTAAGTGCCAATATTTTAGACGGAAGCCAATAGATTAAGTGTCAAAAAACTATGGGATCCTCCCCAAAATCCCACAAAAATTATTTCCAAAATGTATTTGAATAAATGTCCATTTTCTCACAATCTTTGCCAAAAGAGTTATTTCTATTATAAGAAATAATTCACATTTAAGTGCCAGAGATCGGGTATAACTATTGATTGAACTATCCCATCACCCGTAGACCTCGTCACTGAAAATTCTGGGTTGGAAGGGAGAAGAAAGGACTGGAATTAACATTTGTTATGTCATCTGCCAACCAGTTTGCCCTTGATATTTAAGCAATTTGAGAGTAAATACATTTTTTAGTCCTCTTGCAAACCATGCAAGTGCCATTTAAAAACCACTTGATACCTTCAAATTTCTGTATGATACAAGCATTAAGAGTTGTTACCTATTGCTACAAATGTTTTTAATGTACCAGATGTACATCTATAATGGACCTATAAGAAGAGAATTTTACCATGATCTTCAACCAAGGTCCACATTTCTTACCATGCTTATTCATAATGTAGATATCTCAGTGAGTTTTTATGTGACCCGATATATAGGAATGAAATGAGTATCAGTAACCTTAATGTCAGCAACAGTGCCGTTATAATTTCTAAAAGACAGCCTGTGTAAGAAGTTAGAATTACTAAATTCATCAGCACAAACACTTGTCATAAAGAGGCGGTGAAAATTATGAATAAGGGACAAGAGAGTTGAAATTCTTAAATAATTCTAGCCCTAGTAAAGTGATTTTCATTTTTTTTTTGTTATCTACTCTTCAGTAATTCACACTGTGCTATTTTAATGCTTTCTCTGGAGTCTGCTCTGTGGATTAAAACATGAAAAGTGGAAGGGTTTTACATGAAGAGTTCAATACAAAGAGAAATTTCCATTTTCACATCTATGATGTGTGATTGACTGCTGTTTTCTTTATATCTGAAAACTTCATTATTTATTTTGAAGTATAATTTCAGTTTTTAATAGAATAAGCCATGAGGACATACAGTTTATACATTTATGGGTTCCTATAAAATCTATAATACTCTTGAGGATAAAACTTAGGGACAAACAAATTTAAAAGAAAATTGGGAGAACTCTACAGCTTTGTCATTAGTTGTCCCATGTTTTACTAATATCTCATCTTGGAAACAATATTGAATTTTAGCATCAGAAATTTGTTTCTTATTCCATTTGAGTGCTTTATATGCCATATAAAGTTAAAAAAACACCATATAAAATTTTTTGGATGTAGATATAGCTAATTATGTAATAGTGTACAAATTGCTTAATTGCAGTTTTTTATGAATTAGAGGGATTTTATTAAAACATCTCTAAGAACCATTTTAGTTCTATAATCTATGAATATAGTGTAGATGTTTACATGGAAGAATCATGATTTTTACTTTACTGTTATTTATTTTAGTGCATCCCAATAATTTCTTCACACTCTTGATGGAAATTTTGTGTTACTAAAAACTTTAGAAAAAAATATACATATGTGTGTATATATAATTATATATAATATATAAATATAAATATAGATACACACAAAATAGGGAAATACATATGAATAAGGATGTGAAATGCTCTGAGTTGATAATGCAATTACTGTGGGGGAAAAAACAGAATTCCTTTTTAATAAAACAGACACAGTAGATTTTTGCCCTTAGAACAATTTCTTTGTAGTGACACCAAAAGCTCAGTGTGTGGGGGAAAACCTTAGTCAAAGTTTACTTTTGTTATACTTTGTGTGGTAGATGAAATTCCACAGCATCTAAACACAAAAAACATCATACTTACTAAAATCACAAACAAAATATCCTTCCTGCCGTTATGCTTGTTTATTTTCCAAGTTTCTGTTTGTTAGAGATTGTCTATTATTGGAAAATTAATTTAGAGATGCATTTACACCTACACAGTCACCATTTGATTCCCAGATACTTGTGGAATGAGAGGTGTGTTGGCCAATTATCATACAGTTGAGTTTAGTTGATTTACATATTTCTGTATCTAATACTAGAAACTATTTTCTATGCCACTCAAAATACTATTTGGTTAGATTTTATTAGTTGTAGAAAGAGTTATAATTATAAAATACTATCATATAACAAATAGAAATAAACCTTACTCTTAAATTATATTTTCTCTTAGGTATTTGTGTTTCTTAAGAACTCACACAATCTCAAAGAATATCGGTAATTTTGCCTATCTGCTTTTTTAATATATAGTCCAGAATGATATATTATTCATATAAAACAGAGAAGGGGATGCCTGGGTGGCTCAGTTGCTTAAATGTCTGCCTTCGGCTGAGGTTATGATCCCAGGATCCTGGGATCGAGTCCTACATTGGGTTCCTTGCTCAGCAGGGAGCCTTCTTCTCCTTCTGACTCCCACTCCCCCTGCTTGTACTTTCTCTCTTTCTCTGACAAATAAATAAATAAAATCTTTAAAAAAACAGAGAAGATATTTGGTATATTCGTTACATGAATGAATGAAAAAAATATGAGTTTTCATGCATACTGTTTTATCATTGTTAGCAAGACCTGAGGACCAGGCAGGGCATTTTTATTTTTTTCCCATTTATAAGGCAGAAGACAGCTTCACAATCCTCAGAAGAACGTTATGTTGCTTGCCAAGCCCATCCCCCACCCTGACATTCTTAAGTACAATATTTTTACCTTATCATCATACCATGTAATAGAAAACCAAAAACTATATGCCTATTCTGGTTACTTAAACTCTTATTTCTCAGAATTAAAAAAAAAACCTACATTTTATCTATCATTTATTAATAGGTTTGATCCTTTTAGAAAAAAGAAATTAGACCATTTACTCTGGGACAACTTGTTTTCCAAAATATGGTAAGAGTGTGTCAAAATGGCAGAATGTTGTTCACTGATCTGAATAAAATTATTATGAATCGTTTACCACCATCACCAGGCACACACCTACAGACCACAGTTTAGCCTCAACATCAGCCAACCACAGTTGCCAGGAAGGCAGGGAGGCTGTCATAACCCCGTAAAGAGAAGATGGAGGGTTGGTCTGCAGGAAACAATCTCAGTAATTACTTCAAGAATATCAGTAGAAGCAGAGCACCAATTCTGTCCCTGATCTGCCATAATTAATCTCTTATACCTTCTTGAAAAAAACTCAGGCTTTAGACTTGATCATTCCCTTAGCTTCATTATTTATTTATTTATTTATTTTTAGAGTTTTTAATAATTTTTTATTGTTATGTTAATCACCAAACATTACATCTTTAGTTTTTGATGTAGTGTTCCATGATTCATTGTCTGTGCACAACACCCAGTGCTCCACGCAGAATGTGCCCTCCTTAATACCCATCACCAGGTCAACCCATCCCCCCACCCTCCTCCCCTCTAGAACCCTCAGTTTGTTTTTCAGAGTCCCTCATCTCTAATGGTTCATCTCCCCCTCCGACTCAAAGAAAGGAGACCCTGAGGACTCTGGGCTACAACCCATTTAGGAAAAGCCTTTCTCCTACGATCCTCACCCCTCTGCCTTTTTTACAGTGAAGAGAGAAGACATTCATATTTTTTCAGCGCCTGTTCTTGCTTAGAGCGAGGGGGAATGAAACACTTTAAGCAGCAAAGAGAAAGAAAAGTCACAAATGAATCACTAAGTGGAATAAAATCTATGCTTTAATCAAAACTTTCTGTGACTCATCGATACTTTTTTCTCCTGTACAACATACCATGGTGAAGTCACTGCCTTAGTCACTCACTCAAGGGAGAAGTGAATTTGAGTTCATTTCTAAAAATGAAGTCATAAAATTTCCCTGAGTGAAAAATGACGAACTATATTAACTCAGTTTGCATACATCCCAAATAAGGCAGGGAAGAAACTTGATTTGTAACTGTTGATGTCACTAGAATTCAAAGATGTGTAAAATTCCTAAGCTTGTTTTCCATTCAAATTTGATGAAGAAAGTACTTTCTTCACTTCTGTGGCTTTCCAAACTTAAAAAAAAAATTTCTTCAAACATAATAGCTAATTCCTAGTATCTAACTCAAAAGGGCTATGATATGGAAAAACAATAAAAAATGTGGTAAATGGAATGCATCAGTATTTATAAAATTCATATCCCCCCAAAACAAACCTATTAATATATATTAATTTATTCATGTCTTTGTAAATAGCGAGAACATCTAAATTTGTCACTCAACACCATAGTCCCCACTGATTACTTTTAATTCAAGTTAGAAACTACAAAGCTCAATATTATGAAATAGAAAATGTTAAGATTTTATATATATGTGTGTGTGTGTATACGTACGTATACACACACACACAACAACAACTTGTAAGAGCTCAGAACAAAAATTAGCAGGTTTTTCCATGGACAGATTTTATTAAGATTCCAAAAAAGGCTTTATAAAGACCAACTGAAACTATGGTTAGAATAAAATGAGAATTGGTCATTAAGTCAAATAAAACACTCTCCTTCATATATCATTTTGACTTGGATTGCAAGTGCATGGGATCCCCCATGAGACTGTGGAAGAGCTAAGGTATTTATGATAAGAAAATGCTTGGACTCTCTAAAATTGTGCAAAAAACCCCCAATTCCTTTAGCATTATAGGTAAAATAGGTACTACACATAGAAAAAAATCATCATGTTATTTTCTGAATTTAGGTTTATAGATATTGAATAGATAGTGTTGGCATATTTGGTTAAGAATATATAAGTATTATTTTTATGTGTAATGAATGTCTTTTGACATTTTGAGAGATTAAAATCCTAAAGGTTGTCTGTGAATAGGCCATATTGCTTGATACAGTTTTGGTCAAGGGGATTATCCAGTGTAGTTCTCTACTGCTTAGTTCAGCTGGGAAACTTCCAGCATGGAGTCAAGGACCCTTGTGCTTTAGAAGTTCATTCTGAAATGTACATTGCTACTTTTAGGAAGCTCAATGAATGAGACTTTGGGAACTTAATCCCAATAAAGAAAGATCATCTCTTCAAAGTCCAGAAGTGCAATCATTTTGACCTTTGTCACACAGCAGAAAATGAAGAGTAGCACCAGGTCCTTTCTCGCTGTCTTCCCTCTCCATGTTTCTAAGTTCTTGACCCCTCCATCTTCTTCTATACAAGAGAAATGACCTTACTTTATCTCTGTAATTCCCCCAATAAAGGCACTGAACCCAGCTTTTTGGGGTTAATTATCTGATCCTCTCTGACCATCTTCCTACTCAAACCTTTTGTGCTGTTAGAATTTCCCTCTGCTTGTTTTGTTGATTGCCCATTCGGTGGGACCCTAGCTGAGTAAACACCAGGCCAACAAAAAGATCTATATGTATTTTTTTCCAGAGTGAAATTCCTTCATCTCAATCTCAGCCTAAAAGGAGATTTACCCACCCCTCTAACAAAGCCCTTAGGAGATTCTGCTCAAAAGCGGAGCCAAATAATTTTCAGGAGAGATATATTACTCACCAGGTTCTCAATCAACTACCTAGACTGTTAGAAAATTCAATATTCCATGCACACACATTTCTTTTGGCATTTGAGACAGCTGATGCTTAATATTTTCTTTTAAAAGTACACAGGAAAATAACTCTTTTAGTCAATGCAACTCAGAGAGAGAGGAAAAGAATGGAATTTCAGAGCAAAAAACAAAAAGTGCATCCTTCTTTAGGGTATCACATTCCCACAATCCCATTTCCATAAAGCAAGACTTTTACTCCAGAGCACAGAGGAGCCTGGAATGGTAACTCAGATATTTAAACTACGTATGGTTTACCTGGAAGGGAGTTTTTATAAGAATTTTTAAAACTTAAATAATTAGTTAAGATGTGCCAAGTCAACTTGTTGAGATGGCACTAGGTATTTTATGTATGTATGTGATGAAGCACCAGATTCTACACCTGAAACTAATGTTATGCTGCATATTAACTCACTGGAATTTAAATAAAAACTTGAAATTTTTTTTCTTAAAAAAGAGGTGCCAAATTTTATATTTTGAAAAATAGACATATCTTAAAAATACAGGTTTGTTTTACCTTAGTTATGTTGATTTCAGTAGAATTTCCTTAAAGGGCCAAGGCACTTAAATACTCCTCAACACCGCTGAGTCTTCTATCCAATTCTCAGTCCTAAAGAGTTCAGATTTACTCAGTGTAAAAATTCTGAGTTGATATTTAGCTTTGTCCACACGATGTGTGTAGCATTCACCACTCTGGTTCTAAACAACCATGCCTGCGGTCTTTCTCTTTCTCACCACAGAATCATCAGCAACCAATGAAAGAGTCAGATTGCACATAACTATAAGGGAAAGTCATCAGACTTAGTTATTGATAATTTCCTCCAGGTTACAAAACCGTGGAACTTTCAGCTTTTGGGGCTAGCCCAGGAGCAAAATCATAATAACAATAATAATAATACCACCAATAACATAATAATCTAAGGAGTTTATTTCTGATATACCTTGTATAAACACTTTTTGAGAAAAGGTAACCTTAAACAAAATATTCTCCCAGGGAGGCATACGGATATAGGTAACCCAAATCAATGATATTCTGAAACAAAATCGACACTTTTTGTGGCTTTTCTGTGTGACAAAGTAGTAACTCATATTCCAGACATAAATTTCTTCAGGGAGGACTTAAGGAAACAGGTGTCAGTCTTAATAAAACTGAATCTCATAAGTAAAAATCAACTACTTTTCACTTGTACTTGGTGTTTATGGGAAACTATGAACTCTTTAATGTTCATAGTTTATTCTAGGTCTCTAGAGCAACAGAAGGAGATGGGAAACCAATCCTGATATAGCAGTATCTTTAGTAGGATTATAGCATTTGTAGGTCATAGAGAATTTCAATATTTCAGTGATTCAGGCAAATATTTTTGCTAACATATTTGATATCAGGTTATGTCTTTGGGACATCCTATTTTTTAATGTCAGTCTTTATTATCCAAAGGAGAAGGAGAAAATAGATGAAGAAACATATTTTTAATCTAATGAATCACATCCTAAAAAATGACAAGCAAGTGCAGCAGAGACATAATAAAGATTTCCTATAGTTAAAATTACTAGTTATTTGCATAATCCCAACATCCGTCTGTTAAAACAATATGTACCCACATATTTTTTGTTTCAAAAAAGAACAGCAGGCAAAATAGCCATAGAGTTAAAATTCATGGATTTGAGAAAAAATTATATATTATGAACTTTATTTATGCTGAATAAATCCCAAATTTACTTTTTCTTTATTCAAAGTTTGAATATAGAACTGCTTCTTAGTTTTATGCCAACTTTTGAATAAATGAGTCATGAGAGGCAAAGCTATTGGTTGATAACAGAAAATATAATAACAGTACTCACATTTTGACATTTCTATTGCACCTTTCACCCTGAGAAAATCCAAGGCAATTAAGCTGAAAGTCATTTCTATATTCTTGGGATTTGCAAGCCCCAACTGAATCCAGTTATCTTCTAAGTTATCTAAAACTACATGTGGAGCATCCGCAGCCCTGTCGACCTGTCAACCTACCTTACTGACATTTGTTATCAAAAGACCTCCAAGGCCTGGTGAATGTACCTGACCCTTTAAATGATGGCCAATTTCATAAACCAGAAGGAAAGACTGCCTTTTGTGGCAACATTCATGGGCCTTGAGGGCATTATGCTAAGTAAAATAAGTCGGACAGAGAAAGACAAATACTGTATGTTCTCACTCTCATGTAGAACCTAACAAAGCCGAACTCATAGAAACAGAGTAGAATGGTGGTTGCCAGGGTATGGGGGAAATAAGGAGATGTTGTTCAAGGGATACACATTTCCAGCCATAAAATGAGTAAGTTCTGGAATCTAATGTACAGCATGGTGACTACAATTAACAATGCTGTATTGAAAGTTGTTAAGAGAGTCCATTAAAAGTTACCACCACATATTCACGTAAAAATGGTAATGGATGTATTAACTAACCTTATTGTGGTAAACATTTTGCAATATATACGCATATCAAATCATTATATTGTACACCTTAAGCTTACATGTGTTATATGCCAATAATATCCCTTTATCTATAAATGATGCTAGTTTAAAAACCCGATGGCCAGTTGGTCATAAAAGCTAACATCATTGTTTACCCAGGAATGAACCGTACAAATTCACCAACTTTGTACTTTAGGGCTAGGCCTACCCAGTCATTAGGCAGTTTATTTGTCAATCAAATAGAATATTAGTATCTTGAGGTTTTAAGCATCCTTCTGTATAGAATTCAAATTCTTACTAAGTACAAGAAACTCATGATTTCTGTTGTATCAGTCCTCTGTCTTAATAGCCCCAGTACATATGCAATTCTAACAATCAGGTGAGTACCTTCTGCTCTTGTCTATACCCTTTAATCAGTAAACTCTCATTTTTTTATATTGCAAAAGACATAAAATGTAGGTTCTTGCTTTCTAAGCTTTTACAGCTGGTAAATGAAAAAAACAAACATAATATTAAAAGTGCTATGTTAGAATATAGTATCACAGAGCATTGGGAACACAAAGGAAGGGAGTAGCAAGTCTACCTGGGCACGAGAGTTGCAGAAAAGGCTTCATGGACATAAAAAACTCAGATAAAATGTTAAGCAAAAACAACAACAAAAAAATCAAATTATAAAATTACATTTACAGTATTCGTTCAGTTAAGTAAAGAAAAAATAGAAAAAATAAAGAAGTCAATATATTAAATATGGTGCCTTTGCATACTCGAATGATGGGTGATTCTTTGTTTTTTTGTTTACATGTAATACTTTTATTCTCTGTGAAAAAACTCAAAACAACAAAATTTGTGGCATCAGAATGAAACACATTGAGTCTACTTGAGGGAGAAGAGAATATTTTTCATAATTGCCTCACTCTTAATTAACTAGCTTCAGTAAAGAGTCTTTTCAAAAAGGGAATAGATAAAGAATACTAAACAGGGCTACCCGGAAGACAAATTCTACTACCAATTCTACTACCACTATAGTCAGATAACATTCAGGGTGTCACCGTTGAGTGTATATCAGCTTTTAAAGTATAGCATTCAAGCACATGAAACAGTATTTGTTTTAATACACTTTTTATGGAATGAATTTGAAAGACTTTTCTGAGTTGTCCTGAAAAAAAAAAAAAAAAGAAGAAGAAGAAGAAGCAGCCTCCCACAGCTGGCTCCTCTATTTTTGGCTTCTCCTATCCCTGTTTTCATGGCAGCTGAGAAATATTAATGTGAGAAAAGTATCTTTTATTTTAGTCTTTAGAAAAGAACTCAACAGAAAACCCTGCATCTTTCATCGTAAAGGGTAAGAGTTCCAGGATCATACTGTGGAAGTACATTCCTGGAACAACCTGCAGGAATGAAAATGTTACATAAAATAATGTGTTCGACTCACATATGACTTCCCCAACACGTATGCTGTTTACATATAATGCTAAAAAAATATTTCACTAAAAGTTAATATGTCCCCTAGGAATAGTTATATAAAATAGGTGTGTAATCAATTTCATACATAGAAAAGGCAAAGTGGAAAAAAAATCCTGTAATCACCACCAATAAACAGAAACAAATGTTTACCAGATCCATTTGAAAATAGGAGAAACATTCAGCTTTATGAGAGCCTTTTTCCTGACCCTTCCTATTAATCTTACCTACCTATAAAACTAAATGCTTCAAAACATTAATCTTGAAAAAAGTACTGATCACATTTGATCCAGCAAATTGGCTAAAAAAAAATGCAGAACTGTAGTCATAGATCCAAACCACATTTGAAAGAGTAATGACAAGTTACTTCAGTTTTATTGACTCAATCAGATCATATGGTGAGTCATTTCCAGACATATCGATAAACTCATTGATTCCTCTCATTCTTGTAGTCACTGGACTATAGAAAAAAGGATCAGTAGCCATTTGACCTTCATTGTGTATTAAACAAACACCAGATGGCAAGGATTCATTCAGGAAATCCATTCTTTCTTTTTCATAGTCATGTTCACACTGCTGCTTCCCACTGAGCCTTTCTCTCTGCTTGTCATGGTGCCAAGCTGCCTGCATAGCACCTTTCATGCATCACAGCTTTCAAATCTTGTCCCATTAGTTTCATTTTGTTTCCATCATAAATAATCTCCCACTTTCTCATACACTCTTTCATTATCTAATAATGGGCTGGGTCATTATACAAAGGAGCCAAGTATTAAAGGGTTAGTGAGTACAGTTTGTCCACTTGGTTTCTGGCCAGTGTATGAACTATTTATTAAACAGATAAACTTATGCACCTAAAAAAAAAAAGAGAGACCTAGGGGATGCAAACATCTCCATCCTGCTAACACATTTCAGGAGCACAAGATGCAAAAAAGTGAGGACACTGGAATCTCAAATTGGAAACCTTAAAACACTATACCATGAGTGTAACCTAATTCAACCTAATTATTTCAAGAAACACACAAAAGCAAATACCCTATCCTCTGTAAAATTCCATCACAATTCCTCTCCTTGGCCATTCCCTAGACTCATTTGGACATCAGCCAGCCATCCAGAAGTGTTGAAATGCTGGTAAGCATTTACAAGCCAAGTGACTCCATTCTAAGAGTGTTATCCTATGATGAAATTTCACAGAGTCCAAGAAGAGAGATTTGTCTTTTTGGAGAATGTTGGAAAGAGACAAAATAAGAAAGCTGGACGTTATGTAAGATTTATTGCCAACACTGCAAAGTTTAGTACAAACAAGGAGCATTCCCTGGGTCTCAGCAGAGCAGTTCTTCAGTGTTCACAGGAAGTTAAATATTGAGCAAATAAAGTATTCTAACAGTTAGAATCAGATTCTTCCATTATTTAAGGAAATGTTAAGGTTAGAATGCAGTGTGTAGGATGCTATAAATATAAATATGTCAGCACTGAGTTAAATCATCCCAGCTTATTATTCCCACAGGCAGGCCAATTATCAGGGGATAATTGGACTGATAATGAGCATTCTGACTGGTCAAGAGGTCCCTCTCGGGGTACAGCACTCCTTCCCCTTATAAGGCTGTCTTCTGTGCCAAGAATGCCCTAAGTTATAAATGGGGACATTTAAAAGAATGTAGTATTTTTGAGAAAATTCAGTTTATATTGATTGAAATAAGGTGTTGAATGCTAAATATTTTTTAATAAAGAAGCGAAGATACAAGCTATTTAATAAAACACAATAGAGGTAATGCAATTATTTTGTTTTTCATAAAATATTCCCATTATATGAAATAATTTCAACTATATTTAGAAAAATGGAAAAGAAAAAAGACCCACTCGTGATCTCATCTCCCTAACAGAGCCAATTTAATCCTTTTGGAGTTTGAAATACATGTTTAATGCAAACTCAAGTTGTATCGTTTGTGTAAGCAATTATTCTATTATTTACCATTCTATGTTGATAATAAATTCATATTAAGCCCTGTCTATGCCAACATATTTGACTAAATATTTTCTACCTGGACTACTCTTTCCTGCCCTCTTCCACCAGATAACTGCTATTTATTCTTTGACTTCAGCTTAATCTTCACTTCCGTGGGGACAGTTTTTCTCTGACTTCCCAAGCTGAGTTCGTATGTACCCTCTTACAGATTGCCCCTTCCTAGCCCTTACCATTGTATGGGATTATCTGATTAATGTCCATCTCTTCCAGTAAACAGTAATTTCCATGACAGCAAAGTGATTCTTCTTGTGCTTAGGATCACATCCCAGAATAGCACCTTGCCCATAGTAATTGCTCAATAAATAATCATTGAATGAATGACTAAAGGAATGAATTTAAGCATTTTCTGTGTAGCTCTAGATGGTGAGATCTGAAGAAAGTGGTTTGTATACTGATCTATGAAAAAGAATACACATAGCTAATGACAACATCTGCTCTGATAATTCCATCACCCTAGCACTTTACACCTTACGTCATCAGCCCATTAGCCCTGTATAAGAAGAAAATAACAGAACTCTGAGTGACTATACAGGAAGAAAAAAAAAAAAACACTGGAGAAAAAGAAATTGCTTAAAACTCCCAGTAAAAACTGTCAAAAATTATTTACCTTCTACTTTGTTTTCTTTTGAATGGAAGTAACATTTCCTCGTAGTTTTCTGGATGGCTCTGTTTTCACAGACAGTCCCTTATCTCAGAAAGGTTATAAACCTGAAAAATAAATTAAAAGCTCCTCATCATTCACTGTTTGATTCCACTGAGTCAAACTATTGAATAATACATAACCAACCATTTCCAGTCTGAGTCTTATATCACAAACCTTGCCTCAACTCTTCGTCATGTTTTTTTAAACTCATCTCAATTTCCTGCCAACATTCATGAGGCGTGTTTTGTGTTTCAATTTTGTCTCAACTGCTAATAAACTAAACTTTTTAAAAAAAGAACAATTTCTTATTGTTTTTCATTATATAAATTGTAAGCCAAATTGTAAATACACATAAAAATAAATTATATGTTTTATCTCTATATTTTATAGTTTTGTTTTGTGGAAATACATGCTTAAAATTCTGAAAAATTAAATAACTGACGTTTCTTTGCTAGAATATTTCATTAGAGAACTCAGCCACGCCATTTAATATTTTTAAATTATAAACTTTTTTATAGTAGTTTTTTGTTCACAGCAAAATTAAACAAAAATACAGAGAGTACCCATATACTTCCCTATTCCCACGAGTGTATAATCTCCCTCACTATCAACATCCCACACTGCAGTGGCGCATTTGTTACCTACATTTGATGGAGCTACACTGACACATTATCACCCTAAGTCCATAGTTTACATTAGGGCTGACTCATGGTGTTGTACATCCTGAGTTTTGGCAAATATATAATGAAATGTATCCACCATTTTAGTATCATATAGAATAGTCTCACTGTCCCAAATATCCTTCATGTTTTGCTTATTTATCTCTCCCTCCTCTTCAATTCCTGGCAACTGCTTATCTTTTTACTGTATTCATAGTTTTGTCTTTTCCAGAATGACATATAGTTAGAATCATACAGCATGCAGCCTTTTCAGACTGTTTTTTTTTTTTTAACTTAGGAAGATGCATTTAGTTTCCTCCGTGTCTTTTAGTGGCTTGACAGTTCATTTCTTTTTAGCACTGAAATGATATTCCATTCTCTGGATGTACCACAGTTTACTTACCCATTCTTCTACTGAAAGAAATCTTGGTTACTTCCAAGTTTCAGCAATTATGAAAAAAGCTGCTATAAACATCCATGTGCAGGTTTTTATGTGGATATGTTTTCATTAGTAGTATGAGTAAACACCAAGAAGTATAATTGCTGAATAATACAGTAAGAGCATCTTTAGTAAGAAATTGCCAAACTGTCTAAAAAAGCGGTTGTAACATTTATATTCACACCAGCAATAAAAGAGAATTTCAGTTACTCTACATACTTGCTAGTCTACGGTATGTCTGGTGTCTGGGATTTTGGCTATTCTAATAGGTATGTAGTGGTAACTCATTGTTTTAATTTACAATTACCTAAAGACATACGATGTTGAACACCTTTCATATACTTACTTGCTTTCTGTATATCTTCTTTAATCAAAGTTTTCAAGTCTTGTGCCTATGTTTTAATCAGGTTATTTTCTTCTTGCTGAGTTTTAAGAGCTTTTTGCATATTATGGCTTATCAGATGTTTCTTTTGTAAACATTTTCTCCCAGTCTTTGGCTTATCTTCTTATTCCCCTGACATTGTCTTTTGCACAGCAGAGGTTTTTAATTTTAATAAAGTCCAGCAAATCAATTTTTTATGGATCATGCCTTTTGTGTTATATCAAAAAGTCACTGCCATATCCACAGTCACCTAGGTTTTCTCTATTTTGTATTCTAGTTTTATAATTTTGCACTTTACATTTAGGTTTGTGATACATTTAGAGTTAATTTTTATGAAGAATATAAGGTCTATGTCTAGATTTATTTGTTTTTGCATGTAGATACCCAGTTGATCCAGCACCATTTGCTCAAAGACTACCTTTTCCCCCATTATATTGTTTTTGCTCCTTTTGTCAAAGATCAGTTGAGTATATTTATGTGGGTCCACTTTTGGGTCTCTGTTCTGTTTCTTTGATCTCTTTGTCTATTCTTTCACCAATATCACACTGGCTTCATTATTACAGCTTATAGTTAAGTCGTGAGTCAGGCAGTGGCACTTCTTTGACTTTGTATTTATTCAATATTCAGTTGGCTGTTATGGGTCATTTGAATCTCCATATAAACTTCATAATCAGTTTGTTAATATCCATAACTTATGGGGATTTTGAGTGGGGTTGCAATGGACCTATAGATCAAATTGGGAAGAACTTACATCTTGACAATATTAAGTCTGCTTATACATGAACACAGACTATCTCATTTATTCACCTCTTTGATTCTGCTCATCAGAGTTTTGTGGTTTTCCTCACATAGATCTTGTACATGTTTTGTCAGATTTATATCTAGGTATTTCATTTTTTATGGTATTAATGTAAATGATATTGTGTTTTTAATTTCAAATTCTACTTGTTCATTGCTGGTATACAGAAAAGCAATTTACTTTTCTTTTTATTGAAGTATAACTGATATGCAATGTTACATTAATTTCAGGTGTATAACATAGCAATGTGACAAGTCTATGTTATGCTATGTTCACAAGTGTAGCTACCACATGTCACCAGACAATGCCATTACAATACCACTAACTATATTCTTTATGCTGCAGCTTATATCACCATGACTTATTCATTCCATAACTGGAAGCCTGTATTTCCCATTCCTCTTCATCTATTTTGCCCATCTCTCCCTCCCTTCTGGCAGCCATCAGTTTGTTCTCTGTACTTATGAGTCTGTTTCTGGAAACAAGTGACATTTAACCTTGAATCCTGCAAGCTTGTTACAATCTGTTATTAGTTTCAGGAGCTTTTTGTCAATTCTTTTGGATCTTCTACATAGACAATTATGTAACCTCCCAAAAGTTTTATTCTGTTTATTCTCTCAGTTATTGTTTGTCTAATGAAATCTTTATTTCTCCCTCACTTTTGAAGGATAATTTCACAAGGCACAGAATTCTAGGGCAGTAGCTTATTTTCTCTCAACACTAAATATGTCACTTCACTCTCTTCTTGCCTACATGGTTTCTGAGAAGTACAATATAATTCTTATCTATGTTCCTCTATGGATAAGGTGTTTTTTTCCCCTGGCTTCTTTCAGGATTTTTTCTCTATCTTTGATTTTTCTGAAATTGTATATGATATGCCTACATATAGAATTTTTTAATTTATCTTGGTTATTGTTCTCTGTGCTTCCTGGATCCATGGTTTAGTATCCGACATTAGTTTGGGGAAATTCTCAGTCATAAATGCTTTAAATGGTATTGCCATTATGTATATGTTGCACCTTTTACTGTTGTCCCACAGTTCTTGGATATTCCTTATTTTTTCAGTCTTTTTCTCTTTGCTTTTCAGTTTTGAAAGTTTCAATTGTCATATCCTGAAGCTCAGAGATAGTTTCCTCAGCTGTGTCCAGTCTACTGACGAACCCACCAAGGCATTCTGTATTTCTGTTACTCTGTTTTTTATATCTAGGATTTCTTTTTAATTCTCTCAAATATTTATCTCTTTGCTTACATTATCCATCTGTTCTTGCATGTTGTCTAATTTTTCCATTGAAGCCTTTAGCATATTAATGAGAGGCATTTTTTAAAATTCCTGTTCTGATAATTCCCACCACTAGAGTATAAGTTCTATGAAGTTAGGAATTTTTTCTCTTTGGTTCATTGTTGTTTCCAGAGCCTGGCATATAGTAAGTTTGCAAATATTCATTGAATGAATGATTCCCTAAAAAGTGAAAAGGATTTTCAACCAAATTGACTCTCTACCTAAGATGTCAATCAGTTTGGATAGTTTTAAAACTCAGTTGACTTATTTTATTTGACTAGCAAATGCATGCAATCAAAATATCGTTATGTAAGCATAATTTATGTGCTATGTTCTCACATCTTCAAACTCTAGAACACAATATGGGACAAAATTACCTAAATGAGATTCAGTAATGTTTTAAATATGATCATATTACTATAGAAATACATGATATCTGAAATAAAATAAAATGTTAAGGCTAGAAAATAAAATACTAAACTCTTAAAAAACTTCTAATATAACTGGGTAGTGAAATTGTAGGTATTACTTTCTTCTCTACACTTTTTGATGCTTTCCAAATTTTCTACAATGAATATGCATTAATTTTATCATAAGGGGAAATAATATGTAAAACAAAGATTTTAAGATGTTGGAGGTAAACATATAAATTGCACAGTAAAAATAAAGATAGGTTAGAAAGAATGGTTTATTCTCTCATTTATCTTACTACATTGAGAACAAATGTGGAAGTTTTTTGTCATCTCCATTTTGACTACTAGTTCTAAAACTGTTTACTCATCAGGGTGAATGATTTAATTATTATATCCTTCCTTGTTTTTTGATGTAAAATTTTTATTAGCATTAATTATTTGGGGGCTCTTCTGTTTCATGTAAATACCATATTTTGTTAATAAACTTTATTTTTAGTCATTTCAGATTTATAGAAAAATCATGAAGATAGTAGTGATTTCCCTGCACAACTCTGCACCCAGTTGTCCTTATAATTAACATCCTACATTAACATAGTACACGTGTTACAATTAATGAACCAATATTGATATCTATTTTTAACTGAAGCCCATAATTTATTAAGACTTCATATTTACTCAATGTCCTTTTTTAATTGATGTTCCTGAATCCCATCCAAGATCCTGCATTGCATTTCAGTTGTCAGGTCTCCATAGGCTACTCTTCACTTTGGCAGTTATCAGAGTTCCCTTGTTTTTGGTGACTTTGACAGTTTTGAGGAGTACTAACTAAGTATTTTGTAAAATATTCCTCTACCGGGATTTGTCTGATGTATTTCTCATGAATAGAATGGGGTTATATGTTTTTTGGGGGGGGAAGATCATAGAATTGAAGTACCATTATCCTCACATTATATCAATCTACATACTATCAACACGACTTATCACTGTTGATGTGGACCTTGATCATCTGGCTGACATGGCTTGCCAGTCTTCCCCACTGTCAAGTACTTATTCTTACCCCTTTCCATACTGTACTTTGGGAAGAGAGTCACTATGCACAGCACTCAAAGACTGGGGAATTACATTTCATTTCTTTGAGGGCAAAGTACACAAATTATTTGAAATTCTTATGTAAGGGATCTTCATCTATTCTCCCTCATTTATTCAATCACTTATTTACATCAATACGGATTTATGAGCATTTATTTTATACTTTGAATAAAGTCTCATGCTACTTTTTTATTTCTCTGTTCATGGTTCTATTCCCAGTTATTGAGATCTCTTTCAGTTGGATTCTGTGTTCCTTTTAACATATCCCCATCAGTGTGTGTGTGTGTGTGTGTGTGTGTGTGTGTGTGTGTGTGTGTGTGTATGGACTGGGGTGGGTATGTGTGAGTAGGGGTATGTAACACCTCTCTACTTTCTGGTACTATAAGATGATCCAGGTTCATCTTATATATTTCCTGCCTCACACCTAGAATCAGTCATTTCTCTATGGAGCTTTGGTTCATCTTATTGGAGATTGGTATTAGAAACCAAGATCTGGACACTATGTGTATTCTTTGCTAATGGAGTGTCATTTCTTTTAGGTCCTCTCAGCTAACAGAACAAAGGAATATCTGTGTGCATATTAATCCATGTATATACAGAGATCTATAAATATTATAACTATGTGTATCTATATTAAGCTAAACATAAGTTCATACTAATGTTTCCAACTCTAATCCATTAACACATTGACCATCCTATTCTCTTTCCTTTGCTTATGTGTAAATTCTAACTCCAACAGTAAGAAAGCTGACTCCCATAATCCACTATCTATTTACTTAATTATTCACTTCTAGTATACATGTATGGCAGTATCAGAAGTGTTAACCCATAGTCCATGGGGCCGGTGGGGGGGAGAATCTTTATAAAGTGCACAGATCTTCTGTGTCTAGGCTTACAAATTCTACTTATTTCCAAAGTTACTTAAGTCAGTATTTTTCCCCCACCACCTTCAGTGAGGTTGTTTCATATACTGGTAATAAGGTTATATTTTTTATCACCTACTTCATTCCATCCTAAGATCTTGGGACCTCCTACGTTTTTTTAAAATTTGCATTCATTGTTTTACTCTTTGTACAGCATTGTTCCCTAGGTTTTGACATGCATAATGTTATATATCCATCACTGCAGATTATGCTGAATAGTTTCATCACCCAATAAATCCTCTGTGCTTCACCTATTCAATTCCTATCCCTCCCTCCTTGCAACCACTGATCTTCCTACTGTCTGTAGGCTTGCCTTTTCCAGACGTCACATAATTAGAATTATATAGTATATAATCTTTTCTGACTGGCTTCTTTCACTTAAAAGTTGGAATTTAAAATTCATCTATGTCTTCTCATGGCTTGATAGTTTATTTTTATCATGGAGTAATATTCCATTGTGTGGACATAAAACTATTTATTCACCTATTAAAGGACATCTTGGTTGCTTCTAGATTTTGCTGATGACAAATAAAGTTGTTGTAAGCATTTATATGCAGGCTTTTGTGTGGAATAAGTTTGCAAAAGATTTGGATAAATATCTAGAAGCATGACTGTCTGTGATATGATCATCTGGTAAGACTATGTTTAGCATTATAAGAAATTTTCCAACTGTCTTCCAAAATGACTGTAGCATTTTGCCATCTCACCAGCAATTTTGCTCCGAATCCCCATCACCTTTAGTATTATCAGGGTTTTTTTTCAAATTTAATTTTTTTTGAATTTTACATTGTAAGAGGCATGTAGTGGTATCTCACTGTTGTTCTAATCTGGAATTTTCTAATGACAAATGATATTGATCATCTTTTCATATACTTATGTTCTATCTATATATCTTCTTTTGTGAGATTTTTGTTTTCATTTTTGAATTAGGTTGTTTGTTTTCTTATTTGTTGAGTTGTAAGCATTATTTGTATATTTTGGATACAAGTTCTTTTCAGGTATGTGTTTTGCAAATATTTCTCCTAGTCTGTAACTGCTATTATTATTCTCTTAATGGTGTTGAATTCAATTTGCTAATATTTTGTTGAGGATTTTTGATCTGTGTTTATGAGAGAGATTGATCTATAATTTTCCTTCTTTGTAATGTCCTTGTTGGCTTTGGTATACGGGTAATGCTGGCCTCAAAGAATGAGTTAGGAGGTACTCTGCATCTATATTCTGAAAGAGTTTATGGAGGTTTGGTATAATTTCTTCCTTAAATGTTTGGTAGAATTCACCAATGAAACCATCTAGACCAATGCTTTGTTTTTTGAAAGGTTAGTAAATGTTAATTCAATTTATTTAATAGATACAAGCTACTCAAATTAGATAGTCTCCTTTTAAGTTTTGGTAGTTTGTATCTTTCAAGGAATTGGTCCATTTTTTATAACAATTTGGAGGCACAGAGTTGTTAATAATATTATTTTTTTCTATTAACGTCCTTGGGACCAGTAATGATGATCCTTCTTTTCTTTCTGATACTGTGAATTTGTTTATTCCCTATTTTTATTTCGTTAACTTGCTACAAGTTTATCACTTGTATTGATCATTTCAATAGAATTTCAATCAGCTTTTGCTTTCATTGATCTTTTCTATTGATTTCCTGTTTTCAATTTCATTGATTTCTGCTCTGATTTTTATTATTTCTTTTTTCTGACTTGATTTAGGCTTAAATTGGTCTTCCTTCTCTAGTTTCCCAAGTGAAAACATAGATGATTGATTACAGATTTTTTAAATTAATGTACTTAATGCTATAAATTTCCGTCTCAGCGCTGGTTTCGCTGAATCCCATAAGTTATGATAGGTTGTATTTTCATTTTAATTTAGTTCAAAATATTTTAAAATGTCTCTTGAGATATCTTCTTTGACCCATATATTATTTCAAAGTGTGTTTATTTAACTTCCAAGTATTTGGGATTTTTTTCTATCTGTGTGTTATTGATTTCTAGTTTAATTCCACTGTGGTCTGACAACATACCCTGTATGAATTTTTTTTTAATTTTTTAAGGTATGTTTTATGACTGAGCATATGATCTATCATTACGAATGTTCCAGGTAACCTTGAGAAGAATATGTATTCTGCTGGTATTGGACAGAATATTCTATAAA
The DNA here is from genome assembly GCF_003265705.2 of Callorhinus ursinus. NCBI lineage: Eukaryota > Metazoa > Chordata > Mammalia > Carnivora > Otariidae > Callorhinus > Callorhinus ursinus. The sequence continues at coordinate 7,202,619 of NW_027397070.1, forward strand.
TGTTAATTAGTTCAGGCTGAGTCATAATGCTATTCAGTTCAACTATATCCTTACAGATCTTCTGCCTGCTTTATTTATCAGTTACTGCTGAGGGTGCAGAAGTCTCCAACTATAAAAATGGATTTATTTTTCCTTGAAATTCTGTCAGCTTTTATCTTACATATTTTAATGCTTTTTGCTGTGGTGTATGTGTGTGTGTGTGTGTGTGTGTGTGTGTTAATTGTTATGTCTGCTTGGAGAATTGACCCTTTATCACTATATAATGCCTGTCTTAATCCCTAATAATTTTCTGAAGTCAGATATATCTGAAATTATATAGTTATCTTTTTTTTGATTAGTAGGAACATGGTATTTCTCTCTCCATCTTTTTATTTTCAGGCTATCTGAGTCTTTATACATAAAGTGGATTTCTTCTAGATATCATACAGTTTTGTCTTTTAGTTAAATAAAATAATCTCTGTCTTTTAATTTGTATGTTTAGGCCATTTATATTTAAAATGTATTTTGAGGGGCACCTGGGTAGCTTAGTTGGTTAAGCATCTACCTTCAGCTCAGGTCACGATCTCAGGGTCCTGGGATCCAGCCCAGTGTCGGGCTCCCTGCTTAGCAGAGAGCCTGCTTCTCCCTCTCCCTCTATTGCTCCCCCTGCTTGTGTTCTCTCTCTGTCAAATAAATAAATAAAAATCTTTACCAAAAAAATTCTTAAAAATAAAATAAAATGTATTTTGATATAGTTGGATTAATAACTACCATGTTTCTATCTGTTTTGTTTTCATTGCATTTGTTCTCTGTTCCTTTCTCTCCCACTTTTATTGCATTCTCTGGTTTTAACATTTTATACGACTCCATTGCCTTTCCTCTCTCAGCATATCAATTATACTTAACCATATTTTAGTGGTTACACTACAGTTTGTCATATACACTTTTAATTAATCCATGTCCATCTCAAATAAAATTAAACCACTTCACATCCAGCGCAGCACACTTGTAACACTACTCTTGATTTCTTTCTCTCCCTTATGATATTGCTGTTATTCATTTTACTTATTCATGGGCTATAATCACACAATATATTATTACTATTATGACTAAAACCAGTAATCATTTAGATTAATTAAAAATAAGAAAAATAAGATGTTTAAATTTTAACAAAATGCCTTCATCTATTCCTTCTTTAATGTTCCTCCTTTATATATATGAGTTTCTGAACAATATTATTATCTCTCTCCCTAGAGAATTAAAAATAAAAAAAATTCCTTGGAGAGGACTATTAGTGATGAATTCCTTCAATTATTGTTGACTGAGAAAGTCCATATTTTCTCCTTCTGAAAAATAATTTCACTGGATATTGGATTATAGGTTGTTTTTTTCTTTCCACTTTAAATATTTTACTTTACTCTCTTCTTGCTATCTAAAGAAGGGATATGTGCTGTAATTTTTATTGTTTTTCTTCTATTAGTAAGGGACCTTTAGAATCTTTAAATTCTGTCTGTTTTTTTAACATTTTCTCTTTGTCTGTGGTTTTCTACAGTTTGAATATGATATGCCTGGATTTTTTTATTGTTGTTGTTATTTATCCTACTTGTATTTTCTGGGCTTCCTATATCTGTAGTTTAGTGTCTGTTATTAATATTGGAAAATCCTCACCCTTATTACTTCACATATTTTTTAAGATTTTATTTATTTATTTGAGAGAGAGAGCGAGTGAGCATGAGTGGGGGGCAGAGGGAGAGGGAGAAGCAGACTCCCCACTGAGCAGGGAGCCTGATACGAGGCTCGATCCCAGGACCCTGAGATCATGACCTGAGCTGAAGGCAGATACTTAACCGACTCAGCCACCCACGTGCCCCACATATTTCTTCTGCACCTTCTCTCTTCTTCTGGTATTCCAATTGCATGTAGGCTATGCTTTTTGTAATCGTGCCACATTTACTGGATGTTCTGTTCATTTTTTTTTTCATTCTTTTTTCCCTTTGCGTTTCTTTTTTTGAAAGTTTATAGTGATCTCTCTTCAAGTTCACTTGTTTTCTCAGCTGTATCAAGTTTATTGATGAGCACTTCTAAGGCATCCTTCATTTTCATTATGGTGATTTTGGATTTCTATCATTTTCTTCTGATTCTTTCCTAAAATTTCCACCCTTCTGCTTACTTTACCCATACATTCCTGTATGCTGTCTACTTTTTCCATTAGCACCTTGAACATATCAATCATAGTTATTTTAAATTCCCTGTGTCATAATTCCAACACCTGTGTCATATCTGAGTCTGGTCTGATGCTTGCTTTATCTTCAAAAAAATGCTTGCATTTTTTCCTTGACTTTTAGCGTGCTTTGTAATTTCTTGTTGAAAGCCAGACATGATGTACCAGGTAACAGAAACTGAGGTAAATAGGCCTTTAGTGTAAGGTTTTATGTTAAGGTGGCCAGGAGTAGGGGTGTGTTTAATGATTGCTATAGCTGTGCCAGAGGCCTCAAATTCCCTTGATGTCCTTGTTTTTGCCTCCTTCATTGTCTTTGGCTTCTTTAAAAACTCTTCCTTAGGTAAAGTCTGTCTTTCAGCAACTTAAGCAATAATACCATTATTATAGTGGATCCGTTTTCATGGGATAGAAGGGAATCGGGAAGGGGAAGCATTGTACAATATTATGAATGCATCTCTGTCTTTAAGTGGGCCTATGACCTGGGATGTAACCTTTGCAAGTTATAGTTCTTATATTTATTCCCACTTCAGTATTACTGGAAAGCTACAGGAGGCTGAAGTAGAGAGAATACCCTTCCCTTAGGTAACTAAGGCTCTGGTAAAGTCTTTCCTCTGAAGAGTAAGTAGCCCTTTGTTATGAGAACATTCTTGGAGTATTTCACAATGGCTACTCTTCCTCTCCCCTGTGAGAGCCAAGAAGGGATCTTTCTTAGCTCTTCAAGGAAGAACCCAAGAAAGTGTGAGGGTCCTCTTAAGACTACAGCCCCAAGAAGCCTCTCATTCTCAAGCTAGTCCAGACTCAGCCTCTAACAACTCATCAAAATTATCATTTAAGTGTGTCCAACAATGTATGATTCTAGTAGCTTCTTCTTAAGGAAAGGAGATGGAGACTGTGACCCCACATTTGCCTGTCTTTCTGGATTTCAGAATACCAGTTTGTTCTGCAACCACAGTCCTCTGATAGGCCCAAGAAAAGTCATTGATTTTGTTTGCTCAACATTTTTTTTTTTTTGGTTGTAAAAATGGGAGTGACAACTTCCCAGCTTTCACATGTCAGAACCGAAATCAGAAGATTGATTTCTTTTTATTTTTAAATAACTACTGCTAGACTATTTTGCCTGCACAAAGTCTCAATACCTCTGAAATTAACTAGCCAAATCTGTTGGCCTCATAAACACAGACGTCCATGGATGGGCTTGCTTCTCCCAAGACGACAGAAGAAATCCATGTGCCAGAGGAAATTTTAGCCCTGGAGTCATTCTCAAGGCTCTGGAAACCCCCACACTTGAAAATATAAAATTGATATCATCATCCTCCAAGTTTTTATTTCACTGCTTTTAAAAGTAGTGAAATATATGCCACAATATGTCTCATTCTAAAGGTTGAAAAATTTATGCTATGACTATAATGACATCATCCCGCCTCCCACAGAAGGCTTTTGCTTGGAGAGTTCAGCAAAAGAACAAAATTAACAGGAAACGTCACTTTCATACACAGATGGAAAAATGTTAACATCTCCTGAATTCTATGACAGTCTCCTTGATGGGAACATACATGTCACCAAAACGTACCAACAATGTGCAAACACATCTTATGAGCAGGTGCTAAACTGAGGTCACTGCTGGAAGATGGGAGCTTTGGCAGCACTGAGAACAAAAGATTCCTCCTAGGTGTAGTTTGAAGCTGAGAAATAAGAATCATGTGTAAGGAATGTTCCAGGCACGATAAAACTTCTGAATGCTTGAGTGACAATGTACCAAGGAGGCCTCCTATTACTTCTATTCAACCTTCATTTCATAGATTGTGAAGAAATCTCACTCCTTAAAGATTTTGTGAAATAAAGTTAAAATTCTCTACTGATTAAATAATGTTGTGATTGTTCCAAAATGAAAAAGAGATATGTGACTCTTCCCCTCCTTGAGGACTGACTTCAATAACATTAAATTATGAAAACAGTACAGAAATATCTAGCAGATTATTTTGCTCAAAGGTTCCATATGTATTCCCTAATGGTCCAACCTCTAAAATGTATTCCATGTTGCCAGTATACTGAGAATAAAAAAGAACAGTCAAAAGCATATATGGTCAGTTCTATGTCTAGAGAGAATTTTAATATGAGTTTTCTATATGTAAGATAAAAAAACACATTTCTTTTTCTTTGCCTGTTTAATACTAAGAACGTTTTCTCTTCAAATGTCCACAGGGTCACAGAGTAAGGCTTTTTTTTTTAATATTTGTGGAAATGTAAGAAAAGGGATCCTTAAGAAAAAAGAAATGGGATCCTTATAACATTATAGTGAGAAGGTGGCAACATTCTTGGATCAGTGCATGGGACAGGTGTATAGGGATATCAAACATTAATAGTTTATAAACCTGAGTTATTGTTCAAAGAAGTGAATGTGAAATAAAAATATTATCATATTACCATGATCTAATCCCTCGCTCATCCACATCACATCTCACACACACACACAAATATACACACCACATATGCACACACTATATATGCACATACCACATAAACACAAATATATAAATACCTTCTTCTAGTACTCTGCTCCATTAATTCTTTCCACTCTATTGCCTGTTTAGCATGTTCCTTTCTCCTGTCTCCTTCGTTTAGGCTAGCAAAATCCTTTCCTCAATTCTACTTTCTTTTCAAGTTATAGCACTATCTTCTTCCTTTCGTAACTCGTTTATTAACCCCTTAACATTTGAAATTGTGGGAAATTTGTTCCTATTAGACAACCAAGTACACACCAAATACAGAGAATGGTGAACAAAAGTTCCTTACTTTTTCCCTTCAGCAGGATCTCCATCTCCTCCAAGAAGAATCGGGAGGAAAGTCCCTTTTCTAATAGCTTCCTTCTCATTTGCCATGCCTCCTCAATGACCTCCACCCCAGGATCCTTTACCTTCTTTTCTTAAACTTCATCCCAAACTGTTAGTCCACTCCATCTGGTTTTCTTTGTGTGTGTGTGTGTGTGTGTGTGTGTGTGTGTGTGTGTGTGTTCTGTGGTGGTGAATGGAGTTTCAAGTCCTCTGTGTATTTCTGGAGTATGAGGGTAGTGGATAAAGGACCATAGTTTTCTAGCAGTATTCAATAACTCTCCTCAAACTGTTTCATTAAGATCATCAATAAGATTCTGTGTCTTTTTACTTTTCTTCTTTCTCCTATCTATAACTGTAGTATTTGAGCCTTTCTATTAACAATTTTTCACTTTAGCTGGACTCTGGAACAAAATTCCCATTGCTTTTCATCCTATAAATCTAAAAATTCCTTTTCAGTTTCCTTCATGGGGCTTCTTACTGAAGAAAGGGGACTTATTCCTAAATATAGGCATTGCTGAAGGTATGTGTTTGGCTTTTGTCTCACTTTGCATGTATTCTTTGAGTCATCATACCGCTTCTCTTTTGTCTCTGTGTAGATGATGTTCAAACTGGTACTGAGGAGGTAACATCTAAACTGGCTCTTGAAGGACAAGTGGGAATTTATCAGGCTGATGATGGGATCAAAATAAATGCGGAAAAATGGTACTGCATACACAAAAAGACAAAGAGACTGATTAGGATGGCAAGTTCAGAACTGTTGACAGTGCGTATGAGTATGAACTGTGCACCGGTGTTGTGTAAAGCTATACCACTGATGGAATATTAGGGATATGAAGGAGCCACGGAAGATGAAGCCACAGCAATACTAAAGTCATTCATAATAACGAAGTTTGAACTTTATTCTTTATGTCAGTATATCCTAAAATATGTCTTCAGAACAACTGATTGACAAAAAATTGATAGGTGTATTTAAAATAGCCTATAATCACACAAATCCAGGCCATAAAATTGATCACATTTAAATAGGTTTCTCTACTAGAAGGGGCTCTTATACACAATTTACCCTGTGATTCTTCTTTTTTTTAAGATTTTATTTATTTATTCATGAGAGACAGAGAGAGAGGCAGAGAGAGAACCAGGCTCCCAAGGAGCAGGGACCCCGATGCATGACTCGATCCCAGGACCCTGGGATCATGACCTGAGCCGAAGGCAGACGCTTACCCTCTCAGCCACCCAGGCGCCCTACCCTGTGATTCTCTTAAGAATATAATATGCAATATTTGTCAAGCAACCCTTGGACATTTTCTAGACTATCCATTGGGAATTTTTTTAAACAATGGGGGTCACAGTGGATGGAACAAGAGGGTATTATGATAAGGGAAATAAGTTGATCAGAGAAAGAATTATCATATGATTTCACTCCTATTCAGAAGTCAAGAAACAAAACAGAGGAGCATAGAGGAAGGGAGGGAAAAATAAAACAAGATGTAATCAGAGAGGAGGCAAACCATAAAAGATTCTTAACCATAGGAAACAAACTGAGGATTGCTGGAGGTGAGGTAGGTGGGGGGGATGGAGCAACAGGGTGATGGGCATTAAGGAGGGCACGAAATGTAATGAGCACTGCGTTTATATACAACTGATGAATCACTGAACTCTACCTCTGAAACTAATAATATACTATATGTTAATTGAATTGAAATTTAAAAAGACAATGGGGGTCATAGAAGTATTTAATTTGTATTTTTAAAGATGACTCAGATAACAGTACAGAAAATGGCTTGAAGATATAAATAGGATAAATATTGCCACATGTAGTCACATAAGAAAGGAAACAAGAGGATAAATGAAGCAAGATGAGTAATGAGTAGTTGATCTCACTATAATTGGTGAGAAAATGATGTTCTGGGTAAAGCAATGACATAGGCAATGATAATGGAGAGGAGTAAGTGATTTTTCAAGAGCTTTTTAGGATGCAGACTCAATCTCTTTGTTTGGATTTTTTTTTTTAGGAGGTATACTCAACAGGATTTGGTAGACAGTAGATACAGGTGGGTGACAGAAGCGGGGGCCTCATTTGTGATATAGGCGCTGTTTGAAGGACTACAGCATGATACAGACATTCAAATCCAGAATGGGGTGGTGGCAGTAGGGGTAGGGAAGTTGCAAAGAAGGTGTTACAGTATGAGAAGCATGTGAAAAGGCAGTGGAGGAAAATCTCTACAATTTTGCATGGAACTACACAGCTCTAAGAGGAACAATTTTTCATGTCATGTGACTAAGTAGAGTGACTATCTCATGTGATTTACTCTTCAGAGATTACTTCTAATTTTATTTCAATAATATTTGTTCCTATATAAATTTGATTGATATATTTAATTGCCAGTAAGGTTTAGACAGAACTCAGATCTGGTACTACAATGAAAACTCACCATTATTCCCTGTGTTGATTTCTTCAAATAATCCCATTTCTGTCAAACAAACCAACAAATGAATTATTCTCCAAAGAGTATGGAAACCATGGTTTTCTCTTTTTCTCCCCTTTTATTCCAGTCCTACTGTTTCACCTTTTTAATATCTCTCATATCCAGAAGACTCCAAAATAATCCTGAAAGACACAAAAGTAGAAGTAAATGAATGAAAAAACATACTATGTTATTAGATGGGAAGACTTAACAACATAAATACGTCAACACAATAAAATATCATTAGGGTTTTATTTTCCTTAAAGCTAAACAGAGTTCACTTGGAAAAATAAAATATAAAAAGGTAGCAGTAACCCTGAAATAAAAGATAACTCTGAAAAAGAGAAGAATGAGAATAACCTATCCCTAGAAGATACTGGCACACATTATAAAGCTTCTGCAGTTAAAACAGTATGGAATCCAGGCATGGAGAAAGAAGTGACCTAACACAAAAAGAGAAAATATTTACAGTGACTTTAAAATACAATTTGTCTGTATATCCTTAGTTGAATATATTCTGATGTCCAAAAAAATAACTAACCATACATTATGAGGATTTATATTATAAGGAGCAGTGCTGTATTGCTTCAATAAGACTGTTGTCTTTGTACTGAAGGAGAAAGAAAATGAGGTTTTATATGATTATCATGGAAAACCAGGAGTGTTGGCATGAGAGAAACAGGAAACAAATATAAGATCAATAAGGTTAGGTAATAACCATGTACACCTGAATTTGAATTAGAACTCACAACAAACTCATAAATTTTTTTAATGATTTTATTTATTTATTTGAGAGAGAGAGAGAACATGAGAAGGGGGAAAGGGGCAATAAGGGAAGATAGAGAAGTAGATTCCCGGCTAAGGAAGGAGCCTGATGCGGGAGTCGATTCCAGGACCCTGAGAGCATGACCTGAGCTGAAGGCAGACACCCAGCCAACTGAGCCAGCCAGGTGGGTGCCCCACATTTGTGGTCTTTAACTACCATTTCACAACACAAGTAATAAGGTCTTCTTGGAGAATGGGTGATTCTGAGTGTTGGGTAGAAAATTTAAAAGATGATCCTGGGACATCTTGTCATGTAAAGGAGTTAGAAAGCTCTCCAAGGTTGTATCAAAAAGATGCAGAAGTCAATTTAAAGAGGTCCCTATCAGGCAAAGATAGGACAATCTGAACATTAATAAGGATAACTGCAATAGATTGAAATGCATCAAATATATTTTAACATGAGTTTATAATAATTTTTAAAGTAAAGAAAGAAACCCATTACACCCTATAACACCCCCCCACACACACACAGAAACAGGCAAATACTATGTGTCCCCTGATAGTACACAGCACAACCTATAAAAAATTCTTGTCAAAAAAAAAAAAAATCTAAATCTGATCAAGCTTTTAAATTTAACCACCATTTTGTGGGGAATACAGGAGACAGAAGAACATTATAAATATTACCATGAGTATGAAATCAGCAAATCTTATTTCTGTCATTTTAATAATGTTCAAGATTAAAAAAGAAATGTAGGATGAAATTAAAGATTACAAATATTTAAGAAACATCATTAACTAATTACACTAAATGGACCTTATTTGGATCCTGATTCAAAGAAATGAATTATAAAAAACTAATATAAAAATTAGAAACTTGACCACTAAGTCCATATTTGGGATTATGAAGAAATGATTATTTCGGTATGATAATGGTATTATGGTTACATTCACTAATGAGTCCTTATATTTTAGAAATTCATACTCAAATATAGATAAGTTAAAGGTATTGATGATTCACTTCAAAAAACCTAGAGGTAAAGAGATAGGTAGGAATAGAGATAAAATAAGATTGGTCATGAATTGATCATTTTTGAAGCTGGGTGGTGAATATATGGGGGTTCATTATATTATTCCATCTACTTTTTTATTTTTTAGTTTTTCATAATAAAAGGTAAGAAAAAAAATCTCATATTATTTACTCCTCCTTTTTCACATAAGGTGAAACAAAACAAAACCCTTTTTTCCCCTAAAATATTGCCATAGTAACTGGTCTTAACATGAATTTTCATCTCTAAGATGAAACCAGAACATGCTCATTAGATTCATCCTCTAAAAATTCTAAAAAACAACTTTCCACAAGTAGCTACTTTGCTCAAAATTTGTAATTGATTCTCCACTTTCCTTGAAATAAGTGATCATAAGTCTATTCAAAATAAACCATCATTAGTTTGACATCAAAGACACCTTACAATCTGTTTCCATCCAATTCTCTGAACACTTCCTTTACTTCCCTTTATAAACTTGATGCTTTAGTCAAAGCATTTGTCCACATGTCTGCTTGTCCTTAAAACAGATGTGGGAACTCCACCTCCACTTTTGCTCTTTCCATGCTGTCTGAGTAGTTGCCCTTCCTCTATATTTATCTTAATTTGTTCCTTCCTTGAAGGCCTATTCAAGTCTCACCTCCTCCATGTAGCTTTTCCTAAAGACTTTTCAACTATGCTCAACTCTCTTATTTGAACTCTGGCAGCAATTACTTTCCTATAACTCATTTTATCACATGCTACTCCACATGGCTAGTGTATTTCAATGCATATACTCTACCCTCTTTAATGTCAGGGAGTATGCCAGATTTCTCTGTACTCAAGAACACACTGCAGAGCCTTATACAGAGTAATTGCTCAATAAATGTGTTCATGTTGTTGCTGTCACTGCTGCCGTTATTACTGATTGTGGAGGCAGTAGTGATGATAATCATAAAGGAAGTTCATTTGATGATAATTACCAGAATTCCAAAATGTCTTCACTGAGATAACCTTGGACCTAAAGATTTATGGCTGAGTTGGGGAGTATTGATTCATAAAAGCGAATATTCAACTTCTGTAATGGTCCCAGAAGTCTATTCCCTATATCCCAATAACTTAGTACTGCCAATTAAAATGGTTTAAACACACATACAAACAAAACAAAAAAACAAAACAAAACCCTATTTCCAAAATTTGTCATTGACTTTTTGCTCCTTAAAGAATTACAAATGTCTTGATATAGGATTAGAGATTTACAATCTGGCCTAAAATCCCAAAATCAAATTTCATTCTCATTATTTCCCTATATGTACTCTGCTTCAATTAAAATAGTCTAATTTCAAATATCTTTGGAGTCATTTCTCTTCTCTGTATTTCCATTAAACTTCCTTAGTTTAGAGCTTCATAATTTCTTGGATTGTCTCAATTCCTTTTCTAATCCACCACCTGGCTTCCAGTCATGTTCCCTTCCAGTTCATTCCCCACCCACCCTCCACTGAAGCCCAAGAAGGATTTATCCTGCTTAAAATTCTTCTATTACTATCTTAGCTGTAAAAGCTAAATGCCTTAACGTGGTATACAAGACCCTTTATGATATTCATTTTCATTACTTCAAATGCCTGCTATATGCTAGAGGCTGACCACAGAGTGGCAAATACTCTATGGTCCATCCTCATGAGTTTACTATCTAGTGAGGAAAAGGGGAAGAAATCAATGCAAATAAATATGTGATGAAAACCAAGAGCTATGATAGAAAGGAATAAATAATGCCATGAGAAAGAAATTTAGGGAGATCTCATTTAGATTGATCAGAAAAGATCTTCCAGCTGAAGTACCATTTAAGTTATTTCCTTCATGGGGGAAAAAGTTACTAAGAGTTTGAGAAATCTCTGAGGTTAGAAAGAGCAGTGAAGTTACAAGATATACCATCTTTTTATGTTTAATACCTACTTGATATATTATTTTATAGGAAAATGATAGTAAGATCTCTATATAAATTTTGATAACCCTTTGTATTATACACTTTAAATATTTTTCTATTCTGCTGTGGATCCTGTCTTTATAAATATTTTTTTCCATCAAAGAAGTTTAAAATTTAAGCAGTCTTCCATAGGTCTATGGTTTTGTGCTTCCTGCTCTCCTTTAACACAAGATTATCAATATTCAGAGGTACTGTCTTTTCTACTTTTATACTTACCCTTTTAAAATGTAACACTTTAATCCATCTGATTTTATTTTTCACAGATATGACAGGGGCACTCCCTGTTGTTTTCTAAGTGATTAGCCATTAATGAATAATAATAAGGACTAGTATTCATAGTGGTTTACTATGAGCCAGAAACTCTGCCAAAGGCTTTGCATTTATTATTACCTCTGTTAATTCTTACAATCCAACAAAGTAGGTAGTGTTATGCTCTCCAACATTCAGATGAAGAAGGTGAAGAACAGTTAAGTGATTTGCTCAAGGTAATACAGCTATTAAACAGAAGAGCTAAAATTAGAACCAAGAGGTATGACCCGAGAATCCATTCTCCTCATAATTACTTTATACTGACTTCCAAAATCCTTGTCTTGCTCATAGATTTGAAAGATCTTTTTTCATATAACAAATTTCTGTTATATATATTTAAATATGCTTCTAGTTGGACTGTTTCTGGGCTTTACATACATATTTATATATATGCTTATACATGTGGTAATTTTAAGGTGAATAAAAGATTAGTGATTAGTTCTTTTTGTTCCATGTTTCTATGCTTCTATTAATTGATTCATTTAACCAAATTATTTTTGAAGGCCAAAATGTGTACACTACCTGTATGCTAAAAGTTATCTCTTCAGCTTATTTGCTATTTTTCTCTATATTTTCTCACCATTTTCTATGCCCAATTTGACTATAGAATTTGATCTAATAATATGAAACCTCAAAGAAAATGGTCACATTTTTATAACTTGTAGTAAGAACATTCATGTAATATAAGAAGAGATTAGTTTCTAATTGCTATCTACTATTCTGATGTATTATAGTTCTATGATATTGAAGACAATGAAAAATTAGAAAAAACATTCTTTTAGTTTTACAGTCTCTGCTATTAAAACACAAGTACAATGTATTATTTGCTCTCACAGTGTGTTACACATAAAGCTCAGCTGTAACTCAGAAGAACATAATATATGGTGATGCATCATGATCTCTTGAGATATTCTTTAAGAGGAGCATCATTTCAATGTTTCTCCATAGGATTATTGAATTTCCATAGGCTCCATTTTTCCTTCCTTAGCAGAGCTGTTGTATTAATCAGAATTGCCACCTGCTCTATTATAGACTCCTTCAAATGACTTCTCTCAACTTAATATACTTATATTAGATGAAGCTATCAGTGAATTATTGGGACACATTCCCTGCTCTCTTCATTGCAAACTAACACTGAATTGGCCACTTAAGGAAACTGCATTAACTCTTTCAGACCACCAGGGTGCCATTTAGGGCCCTCATGTAACATTTTCCTTAAACTAAGTCATCATGATGTCATTTAATGATTTTAGAACACTGAAATAGATATTTATGAGATGGCCCCTCATAGTCTGAAAGAGTTAGCATAGGTCTCCATAACCTATGACCTACTCTAAAGCCAAATGACATGAACTTAGTATGCCAGTGATTTCCCAGTCCTGGCTATGGTTCTCAGAGATAATATAAAACATTCAACAATGGAAAGGGAATCAGTTAAAAATCCACTACCTAGTTCAATGAAAATTATTCACTGGCAAATTATTCTTATTCTCTCTTCATGCCATTCCTGTTTCCAATGCACAACCCTAGTCTGGTTCAGGCCTATTAGTTGGTTGTCTATTCTTAACAGATGATATTTATCTGAGTGAAATTGTCACAAATTATAGAATCACAGAGCTGGAAGTTACTTATAGGAACTATCTGGTAAAAAATGGAATTTTCCAGGTAGAATTATTGTTAAACTATCTCAGATGAATAAAAAATTATCCTCCACATTTTCTTTCACTAATAAGATATTATTTTATATTGAGATAAAATCCTTTCTTGTATCTTATTGAACATGTTAGGATTTAGAGAAAATATCACCTAGCTATTCTCTGTAGAAATTTCTCTACTAAGTAAAAATCTTTTGACCTAATCTTGTAAGATCTGTGAAATTGTCAGAATATAATATTTTTATAGTCCTTAGCACAACCTACAGGAGATGTGTGGGAAACTGTTTATATTGTCACTTTTTGTGACACCTTAATGAGGTGAATGTTCTAGAAATTGGAAAAAAAATACATGAAAGAAAATGTTCCACTGCGTTAGAATAAAATTAGCCTTTAAAAAAATTCTCTAAATTTCCATTTCCATATCTATTATCTGCCTATTTTTAACTGATTCAAATTCCCAGATATGCAT